>NC_134355.1:36905550-37120550 GCF_048569485.1 Anomaloglossus baeobatrachus | reverse complement strand
CCCTCTCAAAATTTATTAGACGAAACCTAAAAAAGCGATGGCATTTGCCACTTTGATCAGGTTTTTGTTTGCTTGTTTATTTCGCTCTTTGCGTCGTTCATGTGATGAAAAGAAAAAAAATGTAATGACTTAATTTGATCAGAACGTAAAAAGCAAAGTTGTCTGAGGGCACAGACGGATTTCCTCAAAAGCCAGATTTCATAGGCTGTATACATTAGGTGCACGAGTATTGGAGGGAGCAAGCGATGGACAATCCTTTTAATTGTAACCTCTATTATTGTTAACGATTATGACATGCTTTTCAGCTCATGCAGAAGGACAAAAACAAGTTAAAAGAATTTTCTAGGCGTATACATACATCCAAGGTTAGGCCCTAAATATGATATCGGAAAACCTAACTCCCTGGGACCCCCAGAAATGGCAACGATGCTGTAAAGCCCCATGGTCCTTCCACAAGGTGTCTTTAAAGCAAAGCCCCAGTGGTCGCAGTAACCTCATTATTACTGGAATAGATAGGTGAATCCATTCATGTAACTACCCCAAATGCTGCAGTTCTTATCCAACAGGGCTGAGATACAGCACCAGGCACACACAAAGACATGAAAGTATTCGGTTATGGGATTAAAAGGGTGTTTCTAACAAAATACAAGCTATGCCCGATTCATTGTCTATGAGACTGCCAGTAAAAGCTGAACCCTCCACCATTTTTGGCAGCCCAACAGCTCTTGTCCAGTAAATAAGGCTGAGATAGAGCACCAGGCACACTCACAGGCATGGAAGCACTTGGTTCTGGGATTAAAAAGTTAAGGGGGCTTCACACGCAACGACATCGCTAACGAGATGTTGTTGGAGTCACGGAGTTCGTGACGCACATCTGGCCTCGTTAGCGACGTCGTTGCATGTGACACGTACGAGCAACCGCTAACGATCAAAAATACTCACCTTGTCGTTGATCGTTGACACGTGATTCATTTCCATAAAATCGTTGCTAGTTCAGGACGCAGGTTGTTCGTCGTTCCTGAGGCAGCACACATCGCTACGTGTGACACCCCGGGAACGACGAACAGCAACGTACCTGCGTCCAGCCAGCAACGAGGTGGGCGTGACATTCATGCGGCTGCTCGCCGCCCCTCCACTTCTAATGGACGCCTGCCATGTGACGTCGCTGTGACGCTGCACGAACTGCCCCCTTAGAAAGGAGGCTGTTTGCCGCCCACAGCGACATCGCTAGGAAGGTAAGTAGTGTGACGGGTACTAGCGATATTGTGCGCCACGGGCAACGATTTGCCCTTGACACACAAACAACGGGGGCGGGTGCTTTCACGAGCGACATCACTAGCGATGTCGTTGCGGGTAAAGTCCCCTTCAGTCTCAAAAATTACAAGCTCTCTGGAAATGTATTTGTAACCATGAGATTGTTGACATTTTTCAACAATTTTGGTTCTCAAGTCCTCAAAAAAAAAAAATCGCATCACTACCGCATCATACCGCATGCGGTAGTGATGCGGGGTTTTTTTTGCCAGGAAGTGTAGATAGGGTGCCGGAATATGGTGTCAAAATTTTAGCACCAAATCTGCATCTCTTGGCAAAAAAACTTAGTTTTCTGACAGGAGATGCAGGTCTATGAACTCAGTGAGAGTTCATTGAGGTCCCCTGAGGTTAGGTTACTTGCGGTGGGAACCTCCTGCTGTGGCCGCAACTAACCTGAGTGACATCACCACTGATCAATGCAGCTCAGTATCTGCCTGAAGTTACAGCATGTGGTCATTGTTCTATGGCCGCATGCTTTGCCTTCAGATGTGGCAGAGCTGAAATCGTAGTGGGACCTCTTGTGGATTACGTCGGACCTGGATCTTTTGGGGGTAAATAAAGTGGTGAAAGAGGGTGTTTTTTTTTTTTCTTTCTTTTTTTTTTTCAAATGAAGGATGTTTCGGTGTTTGTTTACTTTCATTACAGATTAGTAATGGGGGGTCTCAGACGCCTCCCACTACTAATCTGGGGCTTAGTGGCAGCTGTAATCTGCCAATAACCCCTTGCCAATAACCCCAAATTGGCACCACAGCAGGATAATCAGGAAGAGCTGGGATTGTCGCATCTAATGAATGCGACCATTCTGGGTGACTACCAGCTTCTAGTTTTAGGTTGGGGGGCACAATAAGCATGGGTCTCCCCAGCCTGAGAATATCAGCCCCCAACTATCGAGCTTTATCATGGATGGGTGTCAAAATTGGGGTGACTGCACACTTTTTTTTTTTAAATTATTTATTTAAATAATTTTTAAAAAACACATGCGATTCCTCCTATTTTGATACACAGTCAAGATAAGCACCCGGCTGGGGGCTACAACCTGTAGCTGTGGGCTTTATCTGTGCTGGTATCAATAGATGGGGGGAACCCTAATTTTATTTATTTTATACTACGATATAGACACGAAGACATGGTCTGTGATTCCAACCAATCATACACTGTCTGGGGATGGCGTCTGACTACAGCAAATTAGAGACGTCGGTGAACGTGGAAAGCAGTGAATGTGGATGAGGGATAATCAGCGGCCCCGAAAGTACAACTGCGGGAGCAGGTACAGCTGTGGCGAGACTTGGTACGTATGTCACGCTTTATCCCTTTGCTTCCTTTTTCTTGACAGTGATTTCCCTGGCCAATTACAGCCATGCCAATAGTTGGCATGCCTGTGATGGGGCCATTAGTGGATTTTCAGCAAATGAACACCTAGTGAACATTGGCAACTTTTGAGCAAAGTGTTTGGTAAACCGAGCCCGAACTAAAAGGCCAAGGCTCGTACCAAATTTGAAATTGGTGAATGTTAACCGAACAGGTTCTTCATCTCTAGTTACGAGTACCGAGCACCCTAGCATGGTAGTGCCCGCTCATCACTAGTACGAGTACTGAGCACCTGAGCATGGTAGTGCCCGCCCATCACTAGTACGAGTACTGAGCACCCGAGCATGGTAGTGCTCGCTCATCACTAGTTACGAGTACCGAGCACTTGAGCATGGTAGTGCTCGCTCATCACTAGTTACGAGTACTGAGCACCCGAGTATGGTAGTGCCCGCTCATCACTAGTTATGAGTACTGAGCACCCGAGCATAGTAGTGCCCGCTCATCACTAGTTACGAGTACCGAGCACTCGAGCATGGTAGTGCTCACTCATCACTAGTTACGAGTACCAAGCACCTGAGCATGGTAGTGCCCGCTCATCACTAGTTACGAGTACCGAGCACTCGAGCATGGTAGTGCTCACTCATCACTAGTTACGAGTACCAAGCACCTGAGCATGGTAGTGCTCACTCATCACTAGTTACGAGTACCAAGCACCTGAGCATGGTAGTGCCGCTCATCACTAGTTACGAGTACAGAGCATCCGAGCATGGTAGTGCTCACTCATCACTAGTTACGAGTACCAAGCACCTGAGCATGGTAGTGCTCACTCATCACTAGTTACGAGTACCAAGCACCTGAGCATGGTAGTGCTCACTCATCACTAGTTACGAGTACCAAGCACCTGAGCATGGTAGTGCCCGCTCATCACTAGTAGCAATTCTAAATGTCAATATTCATGCATTAAAGGGCCATGCCATATTACATAGGATATCCAAAATCCAAAAACTGTATTTGGGTATACAATTCTATGTCATGTGTGTGTTGCATCACAACAGTGTGTTGCGCTGGCCTGACTATTCAGAAGAGGCGCTGGGGTTGCTGGCAGGTAGGAGGAGGTTCACAGGGCCCTGGGTTTTTTTTTTTTGTTGAGATTGGAATAAAATCAGCCCAAAAAAATTTTCTGACAACATTTGCTACTTCTTGCCTCCATTTGAGCCCCAGAACTAGGTGTGGCACATAACATCACATATAGTAAGATACAGAACTACTAATCCGACCCCATGATATGTGATCATCCAAAAGCAGAAATAGGAGAAAAGCTTCAGAGCCGCCCAGAAGTCTATTAGTCGCTCCTCTGGTGCTATCATTATCATCAGATGCTTACCTATCCCACTCATTGACATTCAGAAGAGACAACGCGTTTCTTGCCCACAAGATTGGAATTTGGGCAAGACTGATTTAAAATGTATCCAGCACAGTGTGTTGAATGGGTTCTTCACCCACTTCTGACACCTTTCAAAGAAAACAAGAGCCGCACGTTTCTTTGAAAACAAGAGAAAGTTGCTGGATCAGATTCCGTCTTTGGAAATTGTGAATACATCTCCCGATACCGAACATGAAAGAGGACGACTTTCATATTAATCCAGGTAATAAATTTTGATGCCCCCCTGCTATTCCCATCTTATAGCAATCTGCAGGTGAGCGGCGCCTTAAAAAACAAATGCCTGTTCATTTGTTTAGATTCAGAGACTAATAAGCCGCGCTGCTTGTCGGATAATGCGTTTTGACAATTCATCAATCGGTGACCTGCAAGGTCGTGGAAATTTTTTTTCAGAAATACAACTTTGGTTTCCTTACCCATTAGTTCATGCAAAAAAAAAAATAAATAAATATATATATAAAGTACAGACCAAAAGTTTGGACACACCTCATCTCTAGAACAACTGTTAAGAGGAGACTTTGTGCAGCAGCCTTCATGGTAAAATAGCTGCTAGCAGGGGCGTAACGACCGCGGTCGCAGCGGTCGCCACTGCGACCGGGCCCGCAGGGTTTTAGGGGCCCGGCAGCCGCTCTGCACAGCCGGCTCCTCTCTGTAACAGAGGAGATGCGCTGTGTAGTGGCCGACTACGCGACCGCCAGGGGGCCGACCTGTGAGTCAGGGGGCCCGGTGTCAGCAGGGGGCAGAGGGGCCCCCTGACCTGGAGAGACCCACCAGGCGTTTCTGAGCTGCGGCAGAGCAGAAGCGCTCCTGCACAGCAGACGAAATCCATCCTTCCAGGACCTGCGATGATGTCATGCCCATGTGAGTGTGTGGGAGGAGACACAGGATGCCGGGCAGAAAGCATCAGAAGATACGGATTCCTGAAGGAGACATGGACACATGATGACTGGTAATGAGAAAAGAGGGGGCACGAGGGGGAGGGGAGTGCAGGGTGAGTGGCATATGAGGGCTGCAGACTGTGACAGAAGGATGTGAAGGGGTGCAGAGTGTTTGAGAGGGGTAAGTTGGGGTACAGGCAGGGTGAGATATGTGGGGCAGGGTGTGTGACATATGGGGGTGTAGTGTGTGTGCTATGGGGGGTGCAGGCTGTATGGGGAGCAGTGTGTGTGACATATGGGGGCAGGGTCATAACTACCGTGGTTGCAGGGGTCAAAAGGAGAAGAGAGGTACTTGTTTTTTTATTTTGCTGGCTCCATGACACATGGAGGCCTGGAGGGGCCTTGCTGCATGACACATGGAGGCCTGGAGGGGCCTTGCTGCATGACACATGGAGGCCTGGAGGGGCCTGGCTGCATGACATGGAGGCCTGGAGGGTCCTGGCTGCATGACATGGAGGCCTGGGGGCCTGGCTGCATGACACATGGAGGGCCTGGGGTGGCTGGCTGCATGACACATGGAGGCCCTGGGGTGGCTGGCTGCATGACACATGGAGGCCTGGAGGGGCCTGGCTGCATGACACATGGAGGCCTGGAGGGGCCTGGCTGCATGACACATGGAGGCCTGGAGGGGCCTGGCTGCATGACACATGGAGGCCTGGAGGGGCCTGGCTGCATGACACATGGAGGCCTGGAGGGGCCTGGCTGCATTACACATGGATGCCTGGAGGGTCCTGGCTGCATGACATGGAGGCCTGAGGGCCTGGCTGCATGACACATGGAGGCCCTGGAGGGGCCTGGCTGCATGACACATGGAGGCCCTGGGGTGGCTGGCTGCATGACACATGGAGGTCTATGGGACTGCATAAAAAACATGAAGGACACCTTATACATGGACTAGGGGTACATTATACATGGAGGAGTATGGGGCTGCATAATACAATATGAAAATTGATGGGGCTGGATTATAATACATATAGGACTATGGGGGCTGCATTATAATATATGGAGGACTATGGAGGCTACCTTATACATGGACTATGGAAGTGCATTATAAAACATGGAGGACTATGTGGTGCAGTATAATATATGGAGAACTATGGGGTGAATTTTAATACATGGAGAACTATGGGAAATGCATTATAATTGAAGGGCTACTTTATACATGGAGGATTATGGGGGTGCATTATAATATATGGAGGGCTATGTATCTGCATTCTAATAAATGAATGGTTATGTGAGACCCTTTATACAATTATTTGGAAGGCTATGTGGGGGCTGTTATAGTATTTTGAGAACTTTATACAGGGGGGACAAAGATACAAGTATGGGATGGAAATGTTTTGTGCTGAGGGAAAAAGGCTCTTTCCCTCAGCAGCCAACTTTCCCATGCTCTGCTATACATCTCTCAGCACCCAGCTTTCCCATGTTCTGATATACATCTCTCAGCACCCAGCTTTCCCATGTTCTGATATACATCTCTCAGCACCCAGCTTTCTCATGCTCTGATATGGGAAAGCTGGGTGCTGAGGACAAGATAAATATCAGAACATAGGAAAGCTGGGTGCTGATAGAGGGATTTCAGGGTGCTGTGGGTGAGAGCCAAGTGTCAGCGTCATTATCCTGTACCCCGAGTGTCAGTGTCATTATCCCTTACCCCATACCTCCCAACCGTCCCGGATACAGCGGGACTTTCACGCTTTACGTTGTTTGTCCCGTTGCCACGATCGGGACGGCCGGCTCCCGGGCTCCGCCCACCCACTCTCTCTCCGCCTCCCTGCTTTTCCCTCCTACCATCCCAGTAGACGTGGCATAACAGAGAGGAGCGCTGCCTGTGCTGCTGCTGGTACAGTAAAATCTCCCCAGCGCTGATTTCCCTCCCTCCCCCCCCCTCACCCCCGGCCGGAGCCTCTCTGTGCGGTCGGCCGGCCGCCTGTCTGTGCGGTCGGCCGGCCGCCTTTCTGTGCGGGCGCCCCCCGGCCGCCTGTCTGTGCGGGCGCCCCCCCGGCTGCCTGTCTGTGTGGGCGCCCCCCGGCCGCCTGTCTGTGCGGGCGCCCCCCTGCCGCCTGTCTGTGCGGGCGCCCCCCTGCCGCCTGTCTGTGCGGGCGCCCCCCTGCCGCCTGTCTGTGAAGGCGACCGGCCACCTCACTGTGTGGGCGACCGGCCGCCTCACTGTGGCTGCCTGCGTGTCCATGCTGGAGGCCCGCCGGCTGCCTGCGTGTCCATGCTGGAGGCCCGCCGGCTGCCTGCGTGTCCATGCTGGAGGCCCGCCGGCTGCCTGCGTGTCCATGCTGGAGGCCCGCCGGCTGCCTGCGTGTCCATGCTGGAGGCCCGCCGGCTGCCTGCGTGTCCATGCTGGAGGCCCGCCGGCTGCCTGCGTGTCCATGCTGGAGGCCCGCCGGCTGCCTGCGTGTCCATGCTGGAGGCCCGCCGGCTGCCTGCGTGTCCATGCTGGAGGCCCGCCGGCTGCCTGCGTGTCCATGCTGGAGGCCCGCCGGCTGCCTGCGTGTCCATGCTGGAGGCCCGCCGGCTGCCTGCGTGTCCATGCTGGAGGCCCGCCGGCTGCCTGCGTGTCCATGCTGGAGGCCCGCCGGCTGCCTGCGTGTCCATGCTGGAGGCCCGCCGGCTGCCTGCGTGTCCATGCTGGAGGCCCGCCGGCTGCCTGCGTGTCCATGCTGAATGGGTGTGGATGGGGAGTGGATATGGGCGTGACTGTGAAATGGGTGTGGTTAGGGGGCGTGGCCTAAAAATTTGTCCTTCTTTTCCTTCTTTAAAAGTTGGGAGGTATGCCTTACCCCAAGTGTCTGTGTATGTGGAGGGGGGGCCCAGGTCTAAACTTTGCACCGGGGCCCATCCAACTCTAGTTACGCCACTGGCTGCTAGGAAACCCCTGCTAAGGACAGGCAACAAGCAGAAGAGACTTGTTTGGGCTAAAGAACACAAGGAATGGACATTAGACCAGTGGAAATCTGTGCTTTGGTCTGATAAGTCCAAATTTTAGATCTTTGGATCCAACCACCGTGTCTTTGTAGAAAAGGTGAACGGATGGACTCTACATGGCTGGTTCCCACCGTGAAGCATGGAGGAGGAGGTGTTATGGTGGGGGGGTGCTTTGCTGGTGACACTGTTGAGGATTTATTCAAAATTGAAGGCATACAGAACCAGCATGGCTACCACAGCATCTTGCAGCGGCGTGCTATTCCATCCGGTTTGCGTTTAGTTGGACCATCATTTATTTTTCAACAGGACAATGACCCCAAACACACCTCCAGGCTGTGTAAGGCCTATTTGACTAAGAAGGAGAGTGATGGGGTGCTACGCCAGATGACCTGGTCTCCACAGTCACCAGACCTGAACCCAATCGAGATGGTTTGTGGTGAGCTGGACCGCAGAGTGAAGGCAAAAGGTCCAACAAGTGCTAAGCATCTCTGGGAACTCCTTCAAGACTGTTGGAAAACCATTTCCGGTGACTACCTCTTGAAGCTCATCAACAGAATGCCAAGAATGTGCAAAGCAGTAATCAAAGCAAAAGGTGGCTACTTTGAAGAACCTAGAATATAAGACATATTTTCAGTTGTTTCACACTTTTTTAAGTATTTCATTCCACATGTTTTCATTCATAGTTTTGATGTCTTCAATGTGAATTTACAATTTTTAGAGTCATGAAAATAAAGAAAACTCTTTGAATGAGAAGGTGTGCCCAAACTTTTGGTCTATACTGTATATATATGTATATATATATATATATATATATTTTTTTTTTTTTTTGCATGAACTAATGGGTAAGGAAACCAAAGTTGTATTTCTGAATTTTTTCTATATATTATTATTATTATATATTATAATATATTATATTATTTTATATATTATATGTATATATATATATATTTATATATATTATTATATTTATATAAATATATATATATAGAATAAATGGGGGGTTAACTTTTATCTCTACGTTGTATTCCTTGCCATCGATATTATTATTATTACGGATGACCATTTTAGTCTATTGGTTATTGCGGGATTAAAAGGAGGATTTAATAAAATTTAATAAAAAAGCGAACAACTGATGGCAGATAAAGAGTTAAAGATATTCACATAGAATTAAAATAGACATAAAAAAAAGTTTAAAGAAAATAAAGTTTTCTAGCTTTTATACTTGTTACTGCAGACAATTTGTTAATGTGTTTGATAAATTTGGCGCATCTTTACATATGACTGGTCTAGATCTGATTTTTCACTTTTTATGTCACCACCTTGTCTCCCATTTTACAACTTTTTATGCTACTTTTTAAAAAGTCGCAATATTAAAAAATCTACCTGTCACGGGTGACAGTCATGTGGTTTCTGGCAATAGAAGGTCACAGCATTTGCTGTGCATAATGCTCCCTGACTTTCTATTGTTCATGCTGTCAGTATTCATTGTACCGGGTAGCCTTTCTGCTGGGTTTTCATCTCTTCTCCTTTAGGACCCAGCAGAGTTCTCCTTCCGTCCAGCTGTTGATTATCAGTATTCCCCTTGTGCGTAAATACTCTTCTCTTCCCTGGACTGGTGCTGGTGATATATTCAGTTCATTCAAGCTCTGGTTGCAAGCAGGTGGCTTGTACTCCTCTGTGGTATCATTGCTGTTACTTTGCTGAACTTCTACCTGAGTCATCTGTGGATAAGTAGTTCATGCTTTTCTCCTGTGTGTCCTCCTTGTGTCTTCTCTAGTCTTTAGTGGAGTTGATGAAGAGCTTGTCTGATCCATTCCCAGGACCAGCAGTAGGGATGTCTAGGGTCAGGTATCCAGCTCAGCACATAGGTGTGGAACCTATCTAGTGTGGTGAGGGACCAGCAGTAGGTTTGATCAGGGGTCACCATCTCCCCCTTCCCTAGACACAGGGTTTCCCTTCCCTTTCGCCATTCGCTTGGTGCTCCCCCGTACCTAGCATGACAATTCTTAACCATGCATAGACTACACCCACTTTTTAAGAGTAGGGAGCAGGGCATAAATTGCAAAACAAAGCACTTTTTTTTTTTTGCTCAAAAATTGTAACAAAATTAGCTTTTTTATTATAACAAAAAAATTCTAGATAAATTCCCCCACAGACACATACAGTGCCTACAAGTAGTATTCAACCCCCTGCAGATTTAGCAGGTTTGATAAGATGCAAATAAGTTAGAGCCTGCAAACTTCAAACAAGAGCAGGATTTATTAACAGATGCATAAATCTTACAAACCAACAAGTTATGTTGCTCAGTTAAATTTTAATAAATTTTCAACATAAAAGTGTGGGTCAATTATTATTCAACCCCTAGGTTTAATATTTTGTGGAATAACCCTTGTTTGCAATTACAGCTAATAATCGTCTTTTATAAGACCTGATCAGGCCGGCACAGGTCTCTGGAGTTATCTTGGCCCACTCCTCCATGCAGATCTCCTCCAAGTTATCTAGGTTCTTTGGGTGTCTCATGTGGTCTTTAATCTTGAGCTCCTTCCACAAGTTTTCAATTGGGTTAAGGTCAGGAGACTGACTAGGCCACTGCAACACCTTGATTTTTTCCCTCTTGAACCAGGCCTTGGTTTTCTTGGCTGTGTGCTTTGGGTCGTTGTCTTGTTGGAAGATGAAATGACGACCCATCTTAAGATCCTTGATGGAGGAGCGAAGGTTCTTGGCCAAAATCTCCAGGTAGGCCGTGCTATCCATCTTCCCATGGATGCGGACCAGATGGCCAGGCCCCTTGGCTGAGAAACAGCCCCACAGCATGATGCTGCCACCACCATGCTTGACTGTAGGGATGGTATTCTTGGGGTCGTATGCAGTGCCATCCAGTCTCCAAACGTCACGTGTGTGGTTGGCACCAAAGATCTCGATCTTGGTCTCATCAGACCAGAGAACCTTGAACCAGTCTGTCTCAGAGTCCTCCAAGTGATCATGAGCAAACTGTAGACGAGCCTTGACATGCCGCTTTGAAAGTAAAGGTACCTTACGGGCTCGTCTGGAACGGAGACCATTGCGGTGGAGTACGTTACTTATGGTATTGACTGAAACCAATGTCCCCACTGCCATGAGATCTTCCCAGAGCTCCTTCCTTGTTGTCCTTGGGTTAGCCTTGACTCTTCGGACAAGCCTGGCCTCAGCACGGGTGGAAACTTTCAAAGGCTGTCCAGGCCATGGAAGGCTAACAGTAGTTCCATAAGCCTTCCACTTCCGGATGATGCTCCTAACAGTGGAGACAGGTAGGCCCAACTCCTTGGAAAGGGTTTTGTACCCCTTGCCAGCCTTGTGACCCTCCACGATCTTGTCTCTGATGGCCTTGGAATGCTCCTTTGTCTTTCCCATGTTGACCAAGTATGAGTGCTGTTCACAAGTTTGGGGAGGGTCTTAATTAGTCAGAAAAGGCTGGAAAAAGAGATAATTAATCCAAACATGTGAAGCTCATTGTTCTTTGTGCCTGAAATACTTCTTAATACTTTAGGGGAACCAAACAGAATTCTTGTGGTTTGAGGGGTTGAATAATAAATGACCCTCTGAATAAACTTTTCACAATTTAAAAAAAAAAAAAAAAAAAAAAGAAATAACATTCTTTTTTGCTGCAGTGCATTTCACACTTCCAGGCTGATCTACAGTCCAAATGTCACAATGCCAAGTTAATTCCGAATGTGTAAACCTGCTAAATCTGCAGGGGGTTGAATACTACTTGTAGGCACTGTAAGTTATTCAACTTCCCAAAAATTCACGGCGGCTCAGTGGTTAGCACTGCAGTCTTGCAGCGCTGGGGTCCTGGGTTCGAATGCCACCAAGGACACCATCTGCAAGAAGTTTGTATGTTTTCCCCATGTTTGCTTGGATTTCCTCCAGGTTCTCTGGTTTCCTCTTTGAAGACATAGAGACAGGGAATTTAGATTGTGAGCCCCAATGGGGACAGTGTTCCTTATGTATGTAAAGCACTGCGGAATATGTCAGCGCTATATAAAAAAAAAATAAAGAAGAATAAAGAAGATTCATCCCTTGTGTCAAACTCATTAGTAACAAGAATTGAACTCTGCACAGTGCAGCGACATGTGTTGGGGCTATATATGCAACGATGGGTAAATATTAATACAGTGATAATATCATTATTACATATTATGTAATTTAAAGGGGTTGTCCATGCATAGATTTAGGGTTAAAAATTATTTTTATTTATTATTATTACATGTAACGTAATTTAAAGGGGTTGTCCATGCACAGATTTAGAGTTAAAAAATATTTTTACATATGGCTTTCATTTAAAATTTTGCACCATTTGGCTTTCACAGGCTCTTTGTTTCTCTGCAAAGTCAACTTTGATGTAGTTTGTGGCCATAAATCATCTGAAAAGCTCTGAGAAAGAGAGAAATAAGAGTGAGAAACTTCCTATGAGGTCAGATTGTCATAGGGACTAGCGAGCTCACTGATGGATTCTCAGTTAACTCATTCTGCTGCCTGCAATAGACAGTGCTACACAGAGGCTAAAGAAGGAAACAATGAAGAATTTTTAATTTAACCCAATTGCAAAAATGATTTTTAGTCCCAATTACATGCATTTAGCTTAAAGAACTGTCACCAAACTCATAGAAACCAAAATCCATAAGACATCCCCACTTATCCATTAATATATTATGTGGCGGTCATTAATGTCTGCATGTAACAGCTCCCATAGTAAAATAGTAAGCAGACACCTATCTACAGTATTAGTCCGAACTGAAAACAGTACATTTCTTGCACTGGAGGACCCAGCACACAGATATCACATTGTAACACGTAATGCTTCGTTTCTCCTCTGGGAGTGCTGCAGAAAAACTTCACACTTGCTCCTAAGTCATCCGTTGGATATCTAAGCTCATAAGAATGCAAAATGCAGAACATGCGCTAGATTTTTACACATTTGTGCTTTGTTATTGGCGCTCAGATTTTGAGACCTCGTGCGGTATTTTTTACTATTACCGTATTTGTATAGATCAGACTCAATTAGTCGCTGGTCAGTGGCGGGTCATCTATCAGGTCATTACATGGGATACTTTGGAAAAAATGAATTGATTAATTGCCTGTTCAATTAGCAGAGTGTGTCTGAATATGTGTCAATCGGCCAAGGAAACAGTATAGATTTATGGAGGGGCTTACATACAGTTATCATGCATTATTCTCACTGGACTTTCATCGGGCAAAATACACAATATCTCAATACCTCCAAAATCTTACCATCCAATGAGCAGGGCCGATGCCAGGATCATGCATTCCCCTGGCTGATGACATCCTATGGGACCCCACTTTCTTTTTGACTTTCCCCATGAACAGATATAATAAAATATTTATAAAAATGTGAAGGGTGTACTCACTTTTGTGAGCTAATAAATATATATATATATATATATATATATAGATATATACTGTATATCTATATATATATACATATATATATATATATATATATATATATATATATATATATATATATATATATATATATATATATATATATATAGGAAAAACAAAAAGAATTGGACACTGAAATCCAGTAGTATCGGAAGACCCCATGTGTCCATTAGACTGATGGCCGATTCCACTGATTTCGGCAAGTTCAGCTGACATTGGTCTAATGTTTGTGAGGACTAGTGATGGGCGGACCTGGACTGTAAAAGTCCAGATCTCTGCAGTTTCAAAAGTATCCGGAAAATCCGGCTATTGATCGGGGTCCGGCACTTGGGTGGTACAACAAATAAAGGAAAAATAAAGAAAAATATAATAAAGCAAGTGGCGCGTCATACTTACTGAGGCTCCTGTGTTGCTGTAACTGCTCAAGCGACCACTCATTTATTTCCAGGGCCGCACATTAGGCTCATGCATATGCACTGCTTTCCCCGCCGATCGGTGCGTTTGATTGGTTGCAATTAGGTGCACCCCTACGCTGAGTGACAGCGTGTCTGATGCTTCCAATTACCAATCCGGTCTGCAGGCCTATAGCATACAGTAAAAAAAAAAAGAAAAACAAAATTAAGTAGCATCCCCCATATTATGATACCCAGCACAGATAAAGCATACAGCTGCAGGCTGCAGCCCTTAGCCGTGCGCTTATCTTCGCTGTGTATCAAAATGAGAGGAAATGCATGTGGCTTTTTAAAAAAATTATTTAAATAATTAAAAAAACAATGTGTGGTCCCCCCCAATTTTGATACCCAGCCATGATAAAGCCCAACAACTGGGGGCTGGTACTTTCAGGCTGGGGAGACCCATGTTTATTGGGAGCCCCCCAGCCTAAAAATATCAGCCAGCAGCAGCCCAGGATTGACGCATCCATTAGATGTGACAATCCCAGCATTTTACCCGGTTCTTCCCAATTGCCCTGGTGTGCTGGCAATTGGGGTAATATAAGAGGGTAATGGCAGCCACAGCTGCAACTAAGCTCTAGATTAGTAATGGGGAGGGTCTATGAGACCCCCCCTCATTGCTAATCTGTAAGTGAAAGTAAATAAACACAAACATCGAAAAAATCCTTTATTTGAATTAAAAGATGAAAAAAACTTTATTTTTCATCAATTTATTAACCCCCAAAACACCCCTGCAGATCCGAAGTAATCCACACAATTTCCCACGATCATTCCAGCTCTGCTACATTACTGAAGGCACTGCACGCGATCATGGAACATGACCAAACATTGTGAGGTTCAGGCAGAGACTGAGCCGCAATGAATGGTGACGTCACTCAGGTTAGTTTCGGTCACAGCTGGAAGTTCCTCTTGACCGCAGGTGATCTTCAATGAACTCTCACTAAGTTCACAAACCTGCATCTCCTGGCAGAAAACTGCATTTTTTTTTGCCAAGAAATGCAGATTTGGTGCTGAAATTTTTACACCATATTCCTCCACCTAATCTACATCTGCCAAAAAATACACATCACTACCACATGAGGTATGATGCGGTAGTGATGCGTTTTTATTTTTCCAGGAGGTGTAGATTGGGTGCAGGAGTGTGGTGTAAAAATTTCAGCACCAAGTCTGCATCTCTTAGGAAAAAAATACAGTCATGGCCAAAAGTTTTGAGAATGACACCAAAATTATATTTTCACATGATCTGTTGCCCTCTGGTTTTTAATTGTGTTTGTCTGATGTTTACATCACATACAGAAATATAATTGCAATCATATTATGAGTACCAGAAGGTTCTATTGACAGTTAGAATGAGTTACTGCAGCAAGTCAATATTTGCAGTGTTGACCCTTCTTCTTCAGGACCTCTGCAATTCTCCCTGGCATGCTCTCAATCAACTTCTGGAGCAAATCCTGACTGATCGCTGTCCATTCTTGCATAAGCAATGCTTGCATTTTGCCAGAATTTGTTGGTTTTTGTTTGTCCACCCGTCTCTTGATGATTGCCCACAAGTTCTCAATGGGATTAAGATCTGGGGAATTTCCAGGCCATGGACCCAAAATCTCTATGTTTTGTTCCATGAGCCATTTAGTGATCACCTTTGCTTTATGGCAAGGTGCTCCATCATGCTGGAAAAGGCATTGTTGGGCGCCCAACTGCTCTTGGACAGTTGGGAGAAGTTGCTCTTGGAGGACATTCTGGTACCATTCTTTATTCATGGCTGTGTTTTTAGGCAAGACTGTGAGTGGTGCGATTCCCTTGGCTGAGAAGCAACCCCACACATGAATGGTTTCAGGATGCTTAACAGTTGGCATGAGACAAGACTGGTGGTAGCGCTCACCTCTTCTTCTCCTAATAAGCTGTTTTCCAGATGTCCCAAACAATCGAAAAGGGGATTCATCTGAGAAAATGACTTTACCCCAGTCCTCAGCAGTCCACTCCCTGTACCTTTTGCAGAATATCAGTCGGTCCTTGATGTTTTTTCTGAAGAGAAGTGGCTTCTTTGCTGCCCTCCTTGAAACCAGGCCTTGCTCAAAGAGTCTCCGCCTCACAGTGCGTGCAGAAGCCCTCACACCAGTCTGCTGCCATTGCTGAGCTAGCTCGGCACTGCTGGTAGTCCGATCCCGCAGCTGAAACAGTTTTAAGATACGGTCTTGGTGTTTGCTGGTCCTTCTTGGGCGCCCTGGAGCCTTTTGGCAACAATGGAAGCTCTCTCCTTGAAGTTCTTGATGATGTGATAGATTGTTGACTGAGGTGCAATCTTTGTAGCTGCGATACTCTTCCCTGTTAGGCCATTTTTGTGCAGAACAATGATGGCTGCACGTGTTTCTTTAGAGATAACCATGGTTAACTGAAGATAAACAATGATACCAAGCACCAGCCTCCTTTTAAAGTGTCCAGTGGTGTCATTCTTACTTAATCATGACTGATTGATCGCCAGCCCTGTCTTCATCAACACCCACACCTGTGTTAATGGAACAATCACTAAAACAATGTTAGCTGCTCCTTTTAAGGCAGGAATGCAATGCTGTTGAAATGTGTTTTGGGGGTTAAAGTTCATTTTCTTAGCCAATATTGACTTTGCAAGTAATTGCTGTTAAGCTGATCACTCTTTATGACATTCTGGAGTATATGCAGATTGCCATTAGAAAACCTTAAGCAGTAGACTTTGTAAAAATTAATATTTGTAGCATTCTTAAAATTTTTGGCCATGACTGTACACAAAAATGGTTTTCACACCGTTTAGGTGCAGTTTTCTGCCAGGAGGTGCAAATTTGAGAGACTAAAAAAAGAGACAGAGGACCGGAGAGTGGGATGCCGGAGCAATGGGATAGGTAAGCACTGAGGTAGTATTATTATTATTTATTTTTTTTATTTTTTTCCAGTTTTTCACAGTTCAGATGCAGATGGCCGCCATATTGCTGTATTCGTGTGGAACAAGTAAAAAAAAAACATTTTCTGGGAAATATAAATTTTGGAAAGTTGAAGGAAAAATCAATTCCGCAAATAAATTGGCTCATCTTTAGCATTTATAGATTTTGTTTCATCTCTTTTAAAACTATATGGGAAATCCTCCAGCTTTAGTGCGGTTTGTAATACATTTGAGAGAAAAATATTTATAAACTATATCTAAATATATAATAATTAATATTCTATATACAAGAAAAAAAGCTGCATTATACTCCAGAGCTGAATTCACGATTTTTCTTTTTATCACTGTAAACAGAGACATCAGTAGCAGTTAAGCTTGGCTTCTACAATCCATCGAGGCAGCATTTTTTTTTTACATCAAACAAATTCTCTGTAATGCTATCCTACACGACCCTGTAAGATGAGGATATTGTAACATGTGTGAAGCCCCTCAGGTGGTGTGTCGGTGTCGGTGCGTTACCTTCAGGGACTCCACGTTGCTGGATCTCCGTCACTGGTAGGAAATCTTCTGTTTTGATCGTGACGCCACTCTCAGTATTGCGGCCAGTAGGGACCGCCACTGCAGGTTGAGGGTCGCCTGAGGCTGATGGTATGTGCAGTTAGATGTAGGAGCCTCCTGAGAGTGAGGCAAGCCCCAGGGCCCTGTGTAGGTTTGTAGTACCACAAGTCGCAGAATGACCACACAGGCAGGATGTCTTTCAGGGTTTTTACTCACTTCAGGTGGCAGGGTGAGTAACCCGGGCGTAGCTGAGATGAACCAGGTAGGAACCAGGTATCCTTCAGGCTGACTTTATGAGGGTGACTACTGACTCGCCTTCCTTAGCCCTTGGTGGTTTGGGGTGACCCCGACTTTGAGTCCCTATGGGGGTCACCCAGGGAAGATGCTGCAGCCTCTCTCCCCTTCGTTCGCCGTGTGCTTGTTCCCCGGACCAGGCCACTCCAGCCTCTTGCCTCCTATGACCTATGGGCCCTCACTGCGGTTACGTGGCTGCGGCTTTTGTAGTGTTGTGGTGTGGGCTTTAAGAGCCCCACACCGGCAGGTTTAGCAGAAGAAAGCTGGATCTATCTTCGCTTCGGGATCTGCCGCCCGGTTGGGCCTGGTGCTCTCTAGCAGTCTCCTTACTTCCCACTCCGTGCACTCTCTAGCTGAAGCTGGCTTTCAGGCAGCACTCCTAGTTGACCGTTCTCCCCCGTCTGTAGCCACTGCGCGGGCGCTGTTAGACAGCAACAGCCCCACAGGTCTGCTCCTCACTGAGCCCTCTGGAGTTCTCTGCTCTAACTGACTCACTGCTCCTCCTCTCCTGTTCTTGCCTACGCCACCTAGCAACCAGACTCTCCACCACACCCCTTGAGAGGAGATGGAGGCTCTACCCCCTCCACTATTCCAGTGAAGGTGAAGGCTTGCCCCCTCCTGGGATCCCCAGGGGTCCTCCCATGGGTACATGTGTGAGACCTGATCACTATGCGCCTGTGTTCCACACCCCTGTCAGCCTTCTGGATTACCTGTATTGTACTGTCCCCAGCATGGGTGCAGCACTCAGTGGTGCCTGACCAGGTCAGGGGCGCCACATTCCCCCTTAGTTATCACCAGCACGTCCTCGGGCTGCAAGACAACATTTTAAAATGCATAAAACATTAAAACATGTAAAACATTTAAAAGCACCAGGTATCAGACATCACCTCCCTCCACCCACAAGTCCGTTAACCCACCCAAAACCCTCTCAGGAGGCAGGTCACCGGTCCTGTTGGTAACCAGGTCTGGGCCATCCGTTTCCCCAGACCTTTCCTCCAATCTTCCTCTCCCGTTGGCCGCGACTTCAGCCACTTCTGGCAGGATGTAGAGGCGGCTTTCATGGGCTGGTGGTTTCAGGGTATACCTGGCCTGGTGGATCCGCGCCGTCAGCCTCTTCTGGCAGGATGCAGAGGCGGCCTCCACAGTTGGTGCTGACCAGGTACCCTCTTTGTGGTGGTGAGCCAAGGCCCCATAAACAGGCGTGCTCTCTGGTCGCAGGTGAGCCAAGGCCCTTTTCTACGGACGGGCCCCCCTGGTTGCAGACGAGCCAAGCCCCTAAACAGGCTGGCCCTGGTGGTGGTGCCACTGGTGTAACTATTTACACTGCGAGAGTTTGTGGCTATAGCAAGTTCATAGCCTTAAGTTTATTTCTCACAATAGTTTTTGTGGGCGCATTTCTTTAACGTTGCAAACAAAACTTTCAAAACTTTAACTTCTGTACTTCTTTTCTGTACTTTACTTTACTCCTCTTTTTCACTAGGGCGAGGGCACGTTGGGCACTGGCACCTGTGACTTTCTTGCTCTTTGTCTCTTTCTTCATCTGTGGTTGCCTCATCTGTAGGTTCTGTGTCTTTCCTTTCTTGGTCTTCGTCTGTTTCTTTTTCTGTATCTGTTTCTGTATCTCTGTCTTGTCTTTCTTGTCTTTCTTGTGGCATGGGATGGCTGTAGGGTTTGCTGGGACATAACGCTACGTCCAGGGCATACAATCCCCTTTCACCTTGGTGCATGGTATACTGTACCGAATCTCCCATTTTCAGATTTCTGCCAGGGTGTCCTCTAGGCAGGTGTGCGCTGACATCTCTCCTGTTAACAAATATTCCCTTTTTGATGCCAGGTGCTACAATAAATCCATAGCCGCTTCTCAGATTAAAGTCTTCCACTACGCCATAACACAGGGGTCCTCTAGCCTGGCTTTTGGCCCTTCTCAGGGACCGTTTCTCCTGTAGGTCTCTGGCGGTGACTTCCTTCTGTTCTGGAGACTGTGGGGCTGGAGCATACTGTGTTCTGTGGCGCCGTGTCTTGCGGGCTGGGTTCTGTAGAGGGCAGCTCACAAACTCCCAGGTGAGGTCTTGGGGCTGATCTTCGTCAACAGACGGTGTCGGGTCTTCCTCATCCCAGCGGGAGTATGGCAGCATTTCTGGCTCCGAATACACATCTTCCGCGGGTGGCACTGGAGTCGGAGTCAACCCTTCTGCTCCCTGGCCTCCTCTCCCCCTTAGTTCTTCCTGGCACTCCAGCTGTGGCAGTGCCGGGGATGGATGCTCTTCAGCCGGCCCAGGTGAGGGACTCCTTGGTGTAGCTGCTGCAGGAGTTAGCAGGAGACTCTTTGGGGTATGCGGAGGGGGTATGTATTGGCTCACCAACCATTGTGGAAATTTGGCCTCCAGGTCAGCCTTCATCTGCCAATATGCAGGGTCTTCACCCACCGTGGGCTGCCTATCAGGAACCTCTGTGGACCGGGGAGCGGTGTCTGCTCTGGCCTTGCAGGCTGGGGAAAATGATAAGGTAGTCTTCTCTTCTTGGCGGGCCGCGCCCTGTATGGCGGCGGCCTGGTCTTGGCGGGCCGCGCCTGGCATGGCGGCGGCCTGGATCAGTGTCGCTGTTGCAGGGGGCTCTGTGCAGGCTGGGCTGGACGTCGCTGCATCGATCGGAGCTTGGCGGGCCGCACCCGGCGGGGCTGCGGCCTGGTTCAGCATATCACTTGCGGCGCGGACTAGCGTCGCTGCTGCGTTGGGGTCTTGGCGGACCGGGTTCAGCAGGGTGGCAGCCTGGGTCAGCGTCACACCTGCAGCACGGATGAGCACTGCCGTGGTGGTCGGAGCCCTGCGGGACAGGCGGGGCATGGCTGCAGCAGCCTGGATTTGGCGGGCCGCTTCAAGCGTGGCTGCGGCCTGGTCCAGCGTCGCCGCGCCGGGCGCCTCTTCTGGGACCGCGGGCGTGGCAGCAGGGGTCGGGGCACTTGCGCTGGCCGGGGCATCTCTGGACTCACCCACCGGTAGCAGCATCGGGGTCTGCGCCGTCGCCGCTCGGTCTGGCAGGCGTCGCGCGGCTCCCCCCTCGTAGGTCCGTACCGCCGCAGCCATCTCCAGGAGCTCCGTGCGTTCTTCCCTGATCTGCTCCATGACCCGGGTCTCCAGTCGGTCACAGAACTGGGCCAGCTCCCGATACCACCAGGCAGCGGAGCCTGGTTCTGGGTTCCTGCGGTCAGACGCCATTTCTTCTGCGCCGTCTTCTGCACGATCTCCCAGCAGTGGACTCTTCGCTGCCTCCTGTAACAAGCTGTCCAGTTTCTGCTCTGCCTCTTTCAGCAGCTCCTCTCCCAGCAGCAGGCTTGTGGCTCCCTTTCTGTTCCGCCGTTTCTCGACGCTTCCGCTCTCATAGCCGGCAAGGTCAGAACTCTGCAGAGGATCTCTGGGTAGCCACACCTCTTCGTGGGCGGTAACTTCTTCCAGCGCGGGCTGCTGTTGTTTTTCAGCGCGCTTTTCATGGTGGCAATATGGCGGCGCTTCCAATTTTTCAAGCGGACCGCCCAGGCACATGGTCACCTGTCTGAACAGGTCTAGTCCTTATCCTGTTCGTGACGCCAGATGTGAAGCCCCTCAGGTGGTGTGTCGGTGTCGGTGCGTTACCTTCAGGGACTCCACGTTGCTGGATCTCCGTCACTGGTAGGAAATCTTCTGTTTTGATCGTGACGCCACTCTCAGTATTGCGGCCAGTAGGGACCGCCACTGCAGGTTGAGGGTCGCCTGAGGCTGATGGTATGTGCAGTTAGATGTAGGAGCCTCCTGAGAGTGAGGCAAGCCCCAGGGCCCTGTGTAGGTTTGTAGTACCACAAGTCGCAGAATGACCACACAGGCAGGATGTCTTTCAGGGTTTTTACTCACTTCAGGTGGCAGGGTGAGTAACCCGGGCGTAGCTGAGATGAACCAGGTAGGAACCAGGTATCCTTCAGGCTGACTTTATGAGGGTGACTACTGACTCGCCTTCCTTAGCCCTTGGTGGTTTGGGGTGACCCCGACTTTGAGTCCCTATGGGGGTCACCCAGGGAAGATGCTGCAGCCTCTCTCCCCTTCGTTCGCCGTGTGCTTGTTCCCCGGACCAGGCCACTCCAGCCTCTTGCCTCCTATGACCTATGGGCCCTCACTGCGGTTACGTGGCTGCGGCTTTTGTAGTGTTGTGGTGTGGGCTTTAAGAGCCCCACACCGGCAGGTTTAGCAGAAGAAAGCTGGATCTATCTTCGCTTCGGGATCTGCCGCCCGGTTGGGCCTGGTGCTCTCTAGCAGTCTCCTTACTTCCCACTCCGTGCACTCTCTAGCTGAAGCTGGCTTTCAGGCAGCACTCCTAGTTGACCGTTCTCCCCCGTCTGTAGCCACTGCGCGGGCGCTGTTAGACAGCAACAGCCCCACAGGTCTGCTCCTCACTGAGCCCTCTGGAGTTCTCTGCTCTAACTGACTCACTGCTCCTCCTCTCCTGTTCTTGCCTACGCCACCTAGCAACCAGACTCTCCACCACACCCCTTGAGAGGAGATGGAGGCTCTACCCCCTCCACTATTCCAGTGAAGGTGAAGGCTTGCCCCCTCCTGGGATCCCCAGGGGTCCTCCCATGGGTACATGTGTGAGACCTGATCACTATGCGCCTGTGTTCCACACCCCTGTCAGCCTTCTGGATTACCTGTATTGTACTGTCCCCAGCATGGGTGCAGCACTCAGTGGTGCCTGACCAGGTCAGGGGCGCCACACATGAACCCAGCAATTATCAAACGATATACATATTTTTGTGAGGGAATGGAGGGGGTGAAGAAAAATTACACAACAAAAATAGAGGTGGCAAGCTAGAACAAGCTAAAGAGAAGGTATGTAGTTCTTAGACTTGAGTGCAAGTTCCGAGGAGGCGGTGCTTGATCTGTGTCATGCCCCGCCCCTGCAGAGCCCATCTAAGGCAATATTGCATCAGATTGGCCTTCATTTTTTCTATACTGCTGTTCAGATATCTATAAGTCTTGCTGCTCTTCATATAATCAGTATTAGCATATGATAATAAGCATCTCACAGTTGTACCCTGACCTTTACCTGTTTATTTTCTTTACTTTTCTAAGACTTATTTCCTTTTTTTATATATGCAGGTGCCACCTCTGCTGAAGGTTTGTGTTGATCTCACATTTGGTTTATTATTCCAACATCTTTATCAAAACCACACAATCAGTTTATCTCCCGGTGCCTTGAACTGGATGGATGGTATTTTCAGAGAGAAAATAGAAAAATGATACATTTCTTCACAGCAAACCAAGGACAGCTGACCACGGCGACTATATTCACTGAAGCATAGTCTCTGCTATCCTATTCTGCTGCTTCTGGGCATGACATGATGCCGCATTCTTCTTTATTTAAATAAATTCTCAAGTAAGGAAGGAAAAAAAAAAAAGTTTTGAGATCTTTTCAACCTAATAATAATAATAATATAAAAACATAAGAGATATTTTCAGCCTATTATTATTATTATTATTATTATTATTATTATTATTATTATTATTATTATTAATAACATAAAAAAGTTATGAGATCTTTTCAGACTAAATAGTAATAATCATAATAATGGCAAAAAGTTGAGATCTTTTCAGACTAAAAAAAAATAAATAATAAGAAGAATATTAATGGAAAAAAGTTCTAAGATACCTTTTCATCCTAAATAATAATAATAAAAATAATAATAATAATAGTAGTAGTAAAAAAAAGTTATAAGTTATCTTTTCAGACTAAAACAATAAAAATAATGGAGATTTTTTTACAAGAGATCTTTTCAGCCTAAAAAAAATAAATAATAATAATAATAATGGAAAAAAGTTATGAGATCTTTTCAGCCTAAATAATAATAATAATAATAATAATAATAATAATAATAATAATAATAATAATAATAATAATCATAATAATAGGAAAAAAAAGTTATATCTTTTCATCCTAAATAATAATAATAATAATAATGGAAAAAAGTTATAACAGATCTTTTCAGCCTAAATAATAAATAATAATAATAGAAAAAAAGTTATTAAATCTTTTTAATAATAATAATAATAATAATAATAATAATGACAAAAAGTTATGAGATATTTTCATACTAAATAATAATAATAATAATAATAATAATAATAATAATAATAATAATAATAATAATCATCATCATCATAATGACAAAGTTATGAGATATTTTCAGACTAAATAATAATAATAATAATTAATATTCATAATGGCAAAAAGTTATGAGATCTTTTCAGAGTAAAAAAAAAAAATACTACTACTAATAATAATAATAGTAACAATAATAATGGACAAAAAGTTATAAGATACCTTTTCAGCCTAAATAATAATAATAATAATAATAATAATAATAATAGTAAGAAAATGTTATGAGAACTTTTCAGTCTAAATAATAAGTAGTAATAATAATAATAATGGAAATAAGGTTATGAGATCTTTTCAAACTAATAATAATAATAATAATAATAATAATAATATAAAAACATAAGAGATATTTTCATTTTAATAACATAAAAAAGTTATGAGATCTTTTCAGACTAAATAGTAATAATCATAATAATGGCAAAAAGTTGAGATCTTTTCAGACTAAAAAAAATAAATAATAATAAGAATATTAATGGAAAAAAAGTTATAAGATACCTTTTCAGCCTAAATAATAATAATAATAATAATAATAATAATAATAGTAGTAGTAAAAAAAGTTATGTTATCTTTTCAGACTAAAACAATAACAATAATGGAGATTTTTTTACAAGAGATCTTTTCAGCCTAAAAAAATAAATAATAATAATAATAATGGAAAAAAGTTATGAGAACTTTTCAGCCTAAATAATAATAATAATAATAATAATAATAATAATAATAATAATAATAATAATAATTAATAATAATAATCATAATAGGAAAAAAAAGTTATGTCTTTTCATCCTAAATAATAATAATAATGGAAAAAAGTTATAAGAGATCTTTTCAGCCTAAATAATAAATAATAATGGAAAAAAAGTTATTAAATCTTTTTAATAATAATAATAATGACAAAAAGTTATGAGATCTTTTCATACTAAATAATAATAATAATAATCATCATCATAATGACAAAAAGTTATGAGATATTTTCAGACTAAATAATAATAATAATAATAATAATAATAATAATAATTAATAATCATAATGGCAAAAAGTTATGAGATCTTTTCAGACTAAATAATAATAATAATAATAATAATAATGACAAAAAGTTATGAGATCTTTTCAGCCTAAATAATAATAATAACAATAATAATAATAATAATAATGGCAAAAAGTTAAGAGATCTTTTCAGAGTAAAAAAAAAATACTACTAATAATAATAGTAACAATAATAATGAAAAAAAGTTATAAGATACCTTTTCAGCCTAAATAATAATAATAATAATAATAATAATAGTAATAAAACGTTATGAGATCTTTTCAGTCTAAATAATAAGTAGTAATAATATGGAAAAAAGTTATAAGAGATCTTTTTAATAATAATAATAATAATAATAATAATAATGTTATGAGATCTTTTCAGCCTAAAAAAATGATGCTAATAATAATAAAATGAATTATAACTGGAAAGAAATGCATTCGTTACTTCTACTAATAGCAAAAACTAGTTATTATTACATTTTTTTCCCACCCCTCAACATTTTTGATTTTAATTCTCAAACATGAGGCCAAGTGATTGGCTGCAGTGGTCACATGCCTGTCAAAAGAGGAAGTAGGAAGTAGAGCTGAGTTACAGGAGGAGCAACAGAGGATTGGTGAATATACTTTATTTTATTTAATTTACAGGATCTTGGAGGGTTTGTAAAAAAAAAAAAATACAGTTGGGCAACACTTTTAAGATATTATTATTCACAAATAATAATAAAATTGTGAAACACAATAAATAGGTGTAATAACATTAACAATAATAATGATATAATGACGTTTGTCCATCCTATTTAAGGAAAACCTTGACATCTAAAGGGTTGTGGGCTGTACACGATGTGTCCGCAAGTGGCTGATGAGGCCTATGCGGGCACTATATGTTCTGCCACAGGTTGGGTGGGCAGCCATGTGTGGGCACCATGGTCGCAGCATTTGCAGCCCTGCCTTTGCGGAGTGCTCGCTTCTCTTCTGCTCTGAATGTTCTTCTGGCCTCATATGACTGGCAGGCTTGGTGGATCAGCTCAACTTCCTACTTCCTCTTTTGACAGGCATGTGACCACTGCAGCCAATCACTTGGCCTCATGTTTGAGAATTAAAATAAATTCAAATAAAAAAATCAATTGATTTTTGATTGGTTTTGCGGAGGGCGGTCATTATGGGTAATATCCGCATAGGCACATTGGCCATCATTGTATAGATACCTTCATATAAACTATATGCCAATCTATGGGAAATGCCCAAATTATTAAGCATATTATGGTAGTAGATAATGGTGCCCAAACTGTTAAAACATATATGTTGTGGTAAAACCACAACATATATGGAGTCTTTTTCACTTAGTTCGTCCCCATATATTGTCCCGGTGAATAATCTTATTGTGCTCTAGAAGATTTTTCCTAAATAAATGTCACAGAAAAGCCTCCATATGGCTGTGTACAATGTCAAGGGAGAAGAATATGGGCTCATAGTAGGTAATTGCCAAGGTCCTATGGTGCGATAATATATAGGTGTATCTAGGTTTTCCAGCACCAGGGGCAAGAAATCATTTTGCCGCCCCCTCCAAGCAGTGTGGGTAGTCATACATGCGATTTGCATACTTACAGTCACGTGCCGACAAGCTAATCTTCCTAATTCTCTCAATGTTCAGAGAGAAGTAGGAAAAAAGCCAGTTGTCACATGACCGTAAGTACGGAAATCACATACAAGTTGAGTGGCCATGTGATGACTGCTGGAACCACCAAGCGGAACTCAATCCTGACAATGTATATATTGCACAGGGTTAGGATTGAGCATGCGAAAGTGCTGAATTTTATAATTAAAGGGCTTGTCTAGGTTTCAGATGAAAGTCTGCAGTCATTCTAGGTGATTGCAAACTTCTGAAATTCACACAGCGCGTGCACTGCACACTATTAGGATCGTCCCTTGCCAGTGGCAAGAGTGAACAGTCATGTTAACACAAGAATACAATTCATATGCTTCTGGCCACAATCTCAATAGACGTGTCCAGTCTCACTCAATTAATTTTCATTGAACAAGGCCACTCATATCTAGTTGACATCTGGCCGCATGTATATAAATCGCATTCTTGTGGTGTCTTGACCTTCCACTCTCACCTTCAGAACCAAAGGTTCCTGACAGCGTGCAGTGTGCGCGCTGTTAGAATTCAGAAGTCTGCAGCCACATAGAGAGACTAAACACTCATCACAAACGGGGTCAACTCCTTTACATAAATAATAAAATATTAACCTTTAACTTGTCAGACGGCACAGCACTTTATTAATATAGCCATGTATGACGTAATCTTACAAGCTATGGCTTGTAATATCTGTACAGGATCAGAATCAATCACAGCACAAAAATACATTACCAAAACCACCAGCAGTACAGAAATACAGCATCACAACCTTTTCCGTGTAGAAATAAATCACTAGAACCACCAGAAGTACAGAAATTCATCAGGAGAACCAAGGAGCAGTACAGAAATTCATCCATATAACCTCCATCAGTACAGAAACGCAGCATCAAACCCTCAATACAGAAATACATCACCAGAACCACCAGTAATACAAAAACACAGCATCACAACCATCATCAGTACAGAAATAAATCACTAGAACCTCCAGAAGTACAGAAATTAATTATCAGAACCACGGAGCAGTACAGAAATTCATCCATATAACCTCCATCAGTACAGAAACGCTGCATCAAACCCTCAATAAAGAAATACATCACCAGAACCACAAAAACACAGCATCACAACCATCATCAGTACAGAAATAAATCACTAGAACCACCAGAAGTACAGAAATTCATTATCAGAACCATGGAGCAATACAGAAATTCATCCATATAACCTCCATCAGTACAGAAATGCTGCATTAAACCCTCAATACAGAAATACATCACCAGAACCACCATCTGTACATGGCACATCAAAGAATAGATTTCAACATTATTAACACACAGTTCCCATTACACATTTTAACAATACTGATGTCATCAAAGAGGGATGTAGGAAACATGTCCATCTTCTTAGAATCACATACTTTTGCGTAGATTCGATCTTTTATCTATCACATATCTTTTACAAGGCTCCAGAATTGGTCTCATTGGCATTTATTGTTCCGCCATATGATGCCTCCATGAGGCAATTGATTCTTCTTTAGAAGCAATATCCTGAAACATGCCACAAAAAAACCCTCTTGTGTGGCTATGTATAAAATAAGGGGAACATGTCGCTGCGGTGTGAGCCCCTAACAGGCGATGGGCACTGTATTATGGTTCCATAATATTACCACGCACCTTACACTTTATCCGTACTATTCGTTTTCACCCTCAGGATTGATGAGGTTAATATATGTTCGATCTCTTGTCTCCCACACATCTATTAGGAGGCTTCAGCACTAAGACGCAGCTAGTTTACAGCTTCTGGAGAGAATTTGATATGTAATGGAAAAACAATTAAACTATTTAATTAGTTAAAAAGAGCTAATTCTGCCAATTAGGAAGAGGGATTTATGAGAAAGTCTTTCTGCCGCAACAAACTGCGGGAAACATATTACTCCAATCACCTGGGGCTGTAATCCTCAAAGGTTTTTATTGTCCCAAGAGGCCCCTTCCGGAGAGCTATTCCTCAGCTGAGTTTCTCTAGTAGGCATGATTTTTTAATGAGAGAAGCTTGATTAACAGAGTATAAAAACACGGTGATAGGAAGATGCCAAGACGTCTTATTCTCCTCTTATTTCTGTGATTAAAACTGGAATTTTCCAATTCTACAAAACAGAAAAACAAAAAAGCTGAAATGGTTTTGTTTTTTTTTCTATTGACATGTCTGGTTGTATATGTCTTTATGATAGATAAATAGATAGATAGATAGATAAATAGAGGGCTAGATAGATAGATAGATAGATAGATAGATAGATAGATAGATAGATAGATAGAGGGATAGATAGATAGATAGCTGGGTAGATGGGTAGATAGATAGATAGAGGGATAGATAGATAGATAGCTGGGTAGATGGGTAGATAGATAAATAGAGGGATAGATAGATACATGATAGATAATAGATAGAGAGTTAGATAGATGGAAGGATAGATAGATAGGATAGTTAGATAGATAGGATAGATAGGTGATAGATAGATGGGTAGAAAGATAGATAGATAGAGGGATAGATAGATAGAGGGATAGATAGAGGGACAGAGGGATAGATAGAGGGACAGAGGGATAGCTAGAGGGATAGAGGGATAGATAGATAGAGGGATAGCTAGAGGGATAGATAGAGGGATAGATAGAGGAATAGATAGAACAAAAAAAAAATAGGCAGATTAAATTTGCAAAAAATGTGCAGGTGCTTTTTAGACACTGGCAGGTGTAGGTTCATAAATGGATATGTGGCGCCCTGGACAAGCCAGGACGTCACAGGTACTGCAACAACACACCCCACACCCCGGTTAGGCACACCAGTCACACACAAATCCTTGTTGCCTCCCTCCAGGGGCTGATGTCCACATCAGGTGGGGTGGAGCCAGGCAGTTGGCCCCACCCACTGAGGAGTTCACAGTCCTGGAGGCGGGAAAGGAAGTCAGTTAAGCTCGGGCAGAGCTAGAGTTTAGTTCAGAGAAGAAAAGGAGTAGAGGAGCAGTCTGACCGTGTCCGGGTACGTGGCCCTGGCACATACAGCAAGGTTGGAAGACGGTGGTGGCCGTCTGCAGGAGAGGCCGATCGACGCGGAACCGTAGGACCGGGGACGGGCGGTGGCCCGCCGGTACCGAACCGGGGAGCGAAGAGAAGCCAGCACCATTCGGCAGGGCCTACAGACCCCGACTAGGCTTGGAGTTGCCGTTAAACCGTTCAAATCCGTTAGCGACGGGAACCTCCGGGGTTTCCCAGCAGCAAAGACCCGATTGAAGTCAACCGTCCAAACCGTGAAGGGAAATACAGTCACCGCCAAGGCTACAATTCCCAGGGCCAGAGCCTGCGGGCAAAAGGAGCTCCTCCGGCGCCTATCAAAGCTGGGGAGCGGGTTACCGGTGGGAAGCCATCGGGGCCGAAAACACACTACAGGTGCAGGGAAAGGCAGTCACCGCCAACCTACCGGGAGTGACCACTGCAGCTGGCTGCGGGACCCGTCCATCCAGCCGTTTGTTTTACCAGAGACTCCGTGTACGTTATTGGCTGAGTAAGTACCACCGTGCCGTGTGGCACCGCGCTGCGCCCGTGACCCTGCACCTCACCAAACCCTGCCATCCACATTCCAGTCACCTCACTGGGTCCCGGGACCACCCAAAACCCCCCCTACCCACGGAGGGGAGAGAAACATCTCGGATGCTCCCTGTCATCGCTCCCGGGATCCCCGTCCAGAGCAGCGGTGGTGTCCCAACCTCACCATAAACCGTGGGTGGCGTCACGGACCGACTTCCCAAACCCCAAAAACTATCCCCTTCACTCACGGGCGAGGAGCGCCGCTCGAGTCCACGGATCCGGACCAGCGCTCGAGCCACCGAGCAGCGAGCAGCAAGCAGCAGGCTGCAGCAGCGCTGGACCCGAGCGCCAGCGAGAGTGCAGCAGTGACGGCTCCCTCCCCGCCCGCGACAGATAGATAGATAGATGGATAGATAAATGATAGCATTAGGCCAACATTTTGGTCCATTGGTCGGGGGTATTGGTGACTTCTATTGCAGTACTAGGTCATAGATCAAAAAATTGGTCTGCACTCTGACAGGTGGGTGGTGGTGCAAGTGAAAAATGGGTCAAATCCGAGATAATAAATAAATTCACTGCACTCCTAGATTGTGATGCAAAAAAATATTTAAATTTATTGAGGCGACTGTGAAGTCATTCGACGTTTCGACCCCGCCTGGGACTTAGTCAAGAGTCGCTTAAAGATGGGTGCCTGGGATATACACCATATGACCAGCCACAGCGCTGCTGCACTGGCTAAACCCAGGACCTTTATTCTCAAGGTATTCTCTACCAACGCTATAATCCACTCAAATTTACAACTCCCAGGCACCCATCTTTAAGCGACTCTTGACTAAAGGGTGCTTTACACGCTGCGACATCGCGAGCAATAGCACCCGCCCCCGTCGTTCGTGCGACATTTGGTGCTCGCTGCCGTAGCAAACATCATCGCAACGGCAGCATCACACACACATACCTTTTCAGCGACGTTGCTGTGACCGCCGAACAATCCCTCCCTCAAGGGAGAGGTGCTTTCGGCGTCATAGCGACATCACTACGGTGTCACTAAGCGGCCCAATAGCAGAGGAGGGACGGAGATGAGCGGCCGGAACATTCCGCCCACCTCCTTCCTTCCGCATTGCCGGTGGACGCAGGTAAGGAGATGATCGTCATTCCTGCGGTGCCACACGTAGCGATGTGTGGTGCCACAGGAACGACGAACAACCAGTGGCATGCACCACCAACGATATTATGAAAAGCAGTGACGTGTCAACGATCAATGGTTTTTGACGTTTTTGCGATCGTTGCTCGCCGCTCCGGATGTGCGTCACTAACGACGTGACCCCGACGATATATCGTTAGCGATGTCGCAGCGTGTAAAGCACCCTTAAGTCCCAAGTGGGGTCAAAACGTCGAATGACTTCACAGTCGCCTCAATAAATTTAAATATTTTTTGTATCACAATCTATGAGTGCAGTGAATTTATTTATTATCTTGCAATACTAGGTCATGACATGAGAATAAAGCAACCAGTAACCATACATTCTAGTCTAGATGTGAACAGGTTGATTTGTAGGGGATGAAATTTGAGTCGATTTTCCTGAAATTTGCTGTTTCCTGGAAATTTAGGAGATCCGATTGGCAGTTTGCAATAAAAACTTGCCCGCACCATTTTCCCACACCACTGAAGCATCAAAGAGCGGCTAATATCATTTGTGTAGCCTCCACATAATGCTCTGCAGTTATGACGTCTAGCAGATTAGCACACCTTGTACAGTGATGGTCAGCACTTGGGACATCACCGATCAGCGGCTTCCAATAGAGCACAGATTGTACGGATGAGTTTTTATCCATCTCCACAGTCACTGCTTAAGTTTCTGTCTCCTGTAGAGTGTAAGCTCTTATGGTCAGCAGGGTCCTCTCTTCTGTAGAGTGTAATTGTTTATGGTCAGCGGGGTCCTCTCTCTTTCTCTCTCTCTCTCTCCTGTAAAGTGTAAGCTCTTATGGTCAGTGGGGTCCTCTCTCTCTCTCCTGTAGAGTGGAAGCTCTTATGGTCAGTGGGGTCCTCTCTCTCTCTCTCCTGTAGAGTGTAGGCTCTTATGGTCAGCATGGTCATCTCTCTCCTGTAGAGTGTTAGCTCTTATGATCAGCGGGGTCCTCTCTCTCTCTCCTGTAGAGTGTAGGCTCTTATGGTCAGCGGCATTCTCTCTCCTGTAGAGTGTAAGCTCTTATGGTTAGTGGGATCTTCTCTCTCTTGTAGATTGTAAGCTTCTATGGTTAGCGGGGTCTTCTTCCTCTCTCCTGTAGAGTGGAAGCTCTTATGGTCAGCGAGGTCCTCTGTCTCCTGTAGAGTGTAAATGTAGCGCCCCTGAAGCCATCAGGAGCTACAAGGTACTGCATCCTGGCAAAGATTCAGGTCCTACCCCCAGGGACCCAGAAGACCAGTGCCGGTAACACCAAAACATTAATTCGAATCCCTGTTTTTCCCCTTCCCAAAGACTGGTGACAGACTAGGGTTGAACCCAATGGATGACCACCTAGGGGTGGAGCCAATCCAGTCCATTAGATGACAACCAGGGAGGAGGGGTCAGACAGTCAGTGAATGAAAGTGAGAGGAAACGGACGTATCCACACTGACAGGAGAGTGTAACGGTGACCTAAGGGCCAAGGCGTGTGGTTGCTGGTGGAGTACTCCCGGAACCATAGCACCAACGAGGTACAGAATCCTAGGTCAGACAAACGCTCCAGGAAGACCTGATAAAATCTGCACAGTGAGGGGACCATCAAGGACCTCACTGACCGTAAAGTTCGGGACACAGTAGCAACAGGAGAACCGGGGAACAGGACCACAAATACCGACCCCACAGGGTTCAAGCAACCTGTTATACGGACTTAAGGGTGCTTTACACGCTGCAACATCGCTAGCGATGTTGTGCGCGATAGCACCCGCCTCCGTCGCTGTTTCGTCATGGGGATGATCGCTGCCGTAGCGAACAATATCGCTATGGCAGCATCACACGCACATACCTGCTTAGCGATGTCGCTGGAGACACCGAACAATCCCTCCTTTAAGGGGGCGGTTCATTCGGCGTCACAGCGGCGTCACTAAGCGGCCGCTCAATAGCAGAGGAAGGGAGGAGATGAGCAGCTGGAACATGCCACCCACCTCCTTCCTTCCTCATTGCCGGTGGTCGCAGGTAAGGAGATATTCGTCGTTCCTGCAGTGTCACACATAGCGATGTGTGATGCCGCAGGAACGATGAACAACCAGCAGCATGCACCACCAACGATATGAAAAGGAGCGACGTGTCAACGATCAACGATTTTTGACGTCTTTGCGATTGTCGCGGGAGGAGGAGGGGACGCTGCGCTCTCCCACTGCTCACGTCCGGCCGCTGCTGCTGCTGCGACTGCCGCTGCTGCTCGGTGGTGGTTCGAGCGGTGGGCCGGATCCCGGGGACTCGAGCGGCGTTCCTCGCCCGTGAGTGAAAAGGGGATTTTGATTGTGGGGGTTTTGGTTATTGTCCGTGACGCCACCCACGGTTGTGGTGATATTGGTGACACCACCGCTGCTCTGGACGGGGATCCCGGGAACGGTGACAGGGAGCAGCTTTGTTGTTCTCCCCTCCGTGGGTAGAGGGTTGGTTGTCCCGGGGCCCGGTGTTGGGGTAGGGATGGATGGCAGGCGGGTTACGGGGCCTGGTGAGGTGCAGGGTCGCGGGGGCAGCGCTGTGCCACACGGCACGGTGGTACTCACTCAGCCAATGATGAGGACACAGTTCTCGGTAAAACAAACGGCTGGATGGACGGGTCCCACAGGCGGCTGCGGTGTTGTTTCTCCCGGCAGGTTGGTGGTGACTGCCTTTCCCTGCACCTATGTACGGTAGATGGTTCCAATGGGTTCCCACCAGTAACCCGCTCCCCAGCTTGGATATGGGCTTGAGGAGCCCCTTTTGCCCGCAGGCTCTGGCCCTGAGAAACGGTTGCCTTGGCGGTGGCGGTGTCTCCCTCTCTTGGTTGGACTGTTGCCTTCTGTCGAGACTTGGCTGTTGGGAAACCCAGGAGGTTCCCTTCACTAACAAATTCAGCAAATTCACGGCGACTCTTAGCCTTGCCGGGGTCCGTAAGCCCCTGCCAGATGGTGCTGGCTTCTCTTTGCGTACCGGTAGAAGCCACAACAACATTATTATTTACATGCCACAAGTTTGTGGTTGCCCTGCTAGTTCTCAGGCTTGTCCATAAGGAGTTCCTTATGCATAATTGTAAAGGGGGTCCCAACGGGGACCAGTTGCCGGCAACGACCGGTGCAAATCACGTTGACAATCAGGTAACTTTTCATCAATTATTCATTGTTTTTCATTTTCAAACTTTCAAACAATACTTTTATGGTCCCAACGGGGACAAGGACAACGGTACTCCGCTGCCATCACTCTGATTCTTCTGATGAGGCGGCCCCATCTTCCGCCACCAGCATATCAAACATGCAGTGACATGCCTGCTGTGACAGGGGTGCCCGGTATCCGTTCCCACTATTGCGCGCGGTGTAATAAACTACCGGTTCTCCCACGTAGCGGAGACGCTCACTTGCCTCCTCACTTTCAAGGGTGAGCTCAGCACCGGAGCTGGAGTCGCTGGAGTCACTATCACTTGTCTCTGCGTCAGGCGGGTTACCGCCAGCTGCCGCAGCCTCCTGGCTCCCAGTATCCAGCACATCAGACCCCTCTGCAGTAGCACGGGGCAGCAGGCCAGGCGGGTTCATGCTGAGGCGCCCCATAAGTAACGGTAAGGGCGATGCGTGGGTCGAGACTAGGCCGGGCCCCTCAGCCGCAGTGGCCGGTCCTGGTAGGACATAGGGACGTGGGTCACCAGTCGGCTCCGTCACATCTGTTCCCATCCCGTATATCGGGGTAGTTGCAATCAGCATCTCCACCTCATTGGTCCACTGCTCCATCATGAGGTATATCTGACTTTGCTGACAGTGGAACTCAACCTCTCGGGCCTTCATCCATGCCACGGTCCCGGGCTCGGGGTCTGGCGCAATCACTGCCGGGGCTTCTGGCACATTTTCGTTAAGGGGCCGCGGTCCCAGCGGCTCCCACGGGAGCGATTCAGGGGAGTCCTGAGCGTCTGCAGCCGGTTGGTCCGCCGGGGTGGGTTGGCAGGGTATCGCTACCGGTTGGATAGGTAGCGGGCCTAGTGGTGGGGCGGCAGCAGCTAACACGGGTAGCGGGGAGGGAGGCAGGGTGAGCGGGTGCAGGCCGGGCTCCTCAGCCGCAGTGGCCGATCCCTCGGGAATATAGGGGCGTGGGTCTCTTACACGCTCCTCCAAATCCTCTTCCACCTCGCGTCTCCGCATAGCAGCCACCACATCCGCCATGTCCGTCTCCCACTCCTCCAGGAGGAGCTTCATGTGGGCTTGCAGATGGTTATTCAGCGGGGCAGTCCGGCCTCTCAGCCACGTCGCCGTGCCGGGTGCGGGAGCGTCATCGTTGGTAGTCGGACGGTGCATCTTGGCAATGAGGTCTTCCAGGAACCCGGTATCGCTGCAGAGTCCTGGCGTCTCTGCTTTTATAGCCGCGGGCTACATGCGGCCAGGCGCCATCAGTCCCCCTTAGTCTTTTTCCGGCTCCTCCTCCACAGGGGCGGGGTTTTGGCCTTCGCGCCTCCACTACTCGAGGAGATGCTCGAGCGGGAATTCTTCGCGCCCAAGATGGCGGCTTCACAAATTTTCCGGCCGGACACCTCCGGCGGTCACACAAGGCGCACTTCCACCAGTCGGTAGAACGGTAGGATCCTGTTCCGCGTCTGCGGTGTTGTTTCTCCCGGCAGGTTGGTGGTGACTGCCTTTCCCTGCACCTATGTACGGTAGATGGTTCCAATGGGTTCCCACCGGTAACCCGCTTCCCAGCTTGGATATGGGCTGGAGGAGCCCCTTTTGCCCGCAGGCTCTGGCCCTGAGAAACGGTTGCCTTGGCGGTGGCGGTGTCTCCCTCTCTTGGTTGGACTGTTGCCTTCTGTCGGGACTTGGCTGTTGGGAAACCCAGGAGGTTCCCTTCACTAATGAATTCGGCAAATTCACGGCGACTCCTAACCTTGCCGGGGTTAGTAAGCCCCTGCCAGATGGTGCTGGCTTCTCTTTGTGTACCGGTCCGGTACCGCCGGGCCACCGCCCGTCCACGGTCCTTACCGTAGACTCCAATCAGCCACTCCTGCGGACGGTCACCACCGTCTGCCAACCTTGCTGTACCGCCCGGGCCACACACCCGGACGTCGTCAGTTAGTTGCTCCACTACCACTTCTCTTCCTTCCACCTTCACCTCAAAACTCAACTGTTTACTTTTCCCGCCTCCAGGACTGTGAACTCCTCGGTGGGCGGGGCTAACCGCCTGGCCCACCCTCTGGTGTGAACACCAGCCCCTGGAGGAAGGCAACAAGGGTTTTGTGTCTGACTTCGGTGTGCCTGACCGGGAGTGTGGGGTGTGTGGGTGTCATGCTCTGTGGCCCCTGGCTTGTCCAGGGCGCCACACGATCGTTGATCGTCGCTCCTTTTAGTCACACACAACGATATCGCTAACGGCGCCGGATGTGCGTCACTAACGATATGACCCCGACGATATCTCGTTAGCGATATCGTTGTGTGTAAAGTACCCTTAAGACTGAAAGAGAACCAGGAGGGGACCCCCAGATGCTCCAAGACACAGGGATCCACCAACTAGAGACAGGTGCAGGGGAAGACAGCCACCAGGTTACCACAACGGCACTGGGACTACGGGGACCAATGGTGAAGACCAGGCTTCATTGGGTTGCCAGCCTTTACAACACCGTGAGTAAAAAAACGAGTTACACTGTGTGGCCTACCTTCTTTCTGCACCTAACAACCTCATCTATCCCCTGGGGCCTGGCCCTACTTGCGGAGGGCCCAACATCCAGGCTGCCACCAACACCAGCCCCAGTAGTGAGAACTGTGCAGCGACGGCTCCACTAAAATAGCCGCAACCCGCAAGTGGCATCACGACAAAAACCTTTATATCTTCCCTGTAAATATTCCCAAGCGACCCCCAGGGTTACGGAACCGGGCAACGGCCACCCAGTGACATCTCCCAGTAAAACACCGCCCGGGATGGAGTACCCCATAGCCCTGGGGCGAGACGTAAGCTCTTATGGTCAGTGGGGTCATCTCTCTCCTGTATAGTGTAAGCTCTTATGGTCAGTGGGGTCCTTTCTCCTGTAGAGTGTAAGCTCTTATGGTCAGTGGGGTCCTCTCTCTCCTGTATAGTGTAAGCTCTTATGGCCAGTGGGGTCCTTTCTCTCTCCTGTAGAGTGTAAGCTCTTATGGTCAGTGGGGTCCTTTCTCTCTCCTGTAGAGTGTAAGCTCTTATGGTCAGTGGGGTCCTTTCTCTCTCCTGTATAGTGTAACCTCTTATGGTCAGTGGGGTCCTTACTCTCTCCTGTAGAGTGTAAGCTCTTATGGTCAGTGGGGTCCTTTCTCTCTCCTGTATAGTGTAAGCTCTTATGGTCAGTGGGGTCCTTTCTCTCTCCTGTAGAGTGTAAGCTCTTATGGTCAGTGGGGTCCTTTCTCTCTCCTGTATAGTGTAAGCTCTTATGGTCAGTGGGGTCCTTTGTCTCTCCTGTAGAGTGTAAGCTCTTATGGTCAGTGGGGTCCTTTCTCTCTCCTGTAGAGTGTAAGCTCTTATGGTCAGTGGGGTCCTCTCTCTCCTGTATAGTGTAAGCTCTTATGGTCAGTGGGGTCCTTTCTCTCTCCTGTATAGTGTAAGCTCTTATGGTCAGTGGGGTCCTTTCTCTCTCCTGTAGAGTGTAAGCTCTTATGGTCAGTGGGGTCCTTTCTCTCTCCTGTATAGTGTAAGCTCTTATGGTCAGTGGGGTCCTTTCTCTCTCCTGTAGAGTGTAAGCTCTTATGGTCAGTGGGGTCCTCTCTCTCCTGTATAGTGTAAGCTCTTATGGTCAGTGGGGTCCTTTCTCTCTCCTGTATAGTGTAAGCTCTTATGGTCAGTGGGGTCCTTTCTCTCTCCTGTATAGTGTAAGCTCTTATGGTCAGTGGGGTCCTCTCTTTCTCTTTCCTGTATAGTGTAAGCTCTTATGGTCAGTGGGGTCCTCTCTTTCTCTTTCCTGTATAGTGTAAGCTCTTATGGTCAGTGGGGTCCTCTCTTTCTCTTTCCTGTGGAGTGTAAGCTCTTATGGTCAGTGGGGTCCTTTCTCTCTCCTGTATAGTGTAAGCTCTTATGGTCAGTGGGGTCCTCTCTTTTTCTCTTTCCTGTAGAGTGTAAGCTCTTATGAACAGGTGGGTCTTCTCTTCTGCAGAGTATAAGCTCTTATGGTCAGTGTGTTCCTCTCTCTCCTGTAGAGTGTAAGCTCTTATGGTCAGTGTGTTCCTCTCTCTCCTGTAGAGTGTAAGCTCTTATGGTCAGTGTGTTCCTCTCTCTCCTGTAGAGTATAAGCTCTTATGGTCAGTGTGTTCCTCTCTCTTCTGCAGAGTATAAGCTCTTATGGTCAGTGTGTTCCTCTCTCTCCTGTAGAGTGTAAGCTCTTATGGTCAGCGAATTCCTCTCTCTCTTTCCTGTGCAATGTAAGCTCTTATGGTCAGCAGGGTCTTATCTTTCCTGTAGAGTGTAAGCTCTTATGAACAGCTGGGTCTTCTCTTCTGCAGAGTATAAGCTCTTATGGTCAGTGTGTTCCTCTCTCTCCTGTAGAGTGTAAGCTCTTATGGTCAGTGGATTCCTCTCTCTCTTTCCTGTGCAATGTAAGCTCTTATGGTCAGCAGGGTCTTATCTTTCCTGTAGAGTGTAAGCTCTTATCAATAGCGGGGTCTTCTCTTCTGCAGAGTATAAGCTTGTATGGTCAACAAGTATTTAAATGATTTCAAATTTATTCCCCACAAATCACATTTTGGTGTAAAGTTCGGCAAATTCGAATTTCTAAAGATCGGCTCCGCTCTAGAACAGTCGTCGGGGACAGGACAAGATCTTGTAAGCCCGGTCCATGGCCCGTATTTTGGGAGGTTGATGTAATATTATACAAGCTCTCTCTATGTCCTCGTCGCTCAGGTTACTCATCAGCGCGATAATCCCATGGGTTAATAACGGATGACTTTGCTTCTATGTTTGTTTCTGCGGCTTTCCTTGAGTGGCATCATAAATGTCTGCATCCGGCGTCCGCGGACTCCTCCACGCGAGCGTGTGACAGCCTCTACTTACAGCATCTTACATGCTACACAATGAAGTGTAAAACTGCTGTGAAAACAGCCGCCGCGTCAAAACAAACCATCGAGGTAATAAGCACTTAAACCGGCTTTCATTAATATATTTCTTCCTAGTAAAACAATTTCTAATGTCGCCGAGCGGCGGCTGACAGATTTCCGGAAGAAAACAGCAATATTTCTACTGAGTGCATTGTCCTATAGCTTATCACAAACAGCGGGGGAAAATAAAGTGATTTCACTGCGCGCGGAGGACACATATTGACAAGCGTCTGGGATTAGCAGAAACAAGTGACGCTTTTACACATCTGTGACTGACAGCGCTCCCCGATTTATCGCCTGTTACGTGGGGAACGGGTCACATATTGGATATTCCCTTCTACATTTTGGATCCAATGTTGAATATTAAACAGGTTAACACAAAAACATCACTATTATGCATGTATGTTATAGGGAACGAGGATCCTAGGAATTATACACAGGGCTTTTATTCATATCATCAACCGATGTAATACCGCCACAGTGCCAAGATCCTACTGCCATACACAGCCTGTATAATAGCACTATATCGTGCCAATATCATACTGCCATATACAGCCTACATAATACCACCATACTGTGCCAATATCATACTGCCATATACAGCCTACATAATACCACCATACAGTGCCAAGATCAGACTGCCATATACAGCCTACATACCGTAATACCACCATACAGTGCCAATATCATACTGCCATATACAGCCTACATAATACCACCATATAATACCAAGATCATACTGCCATATACAGCTTACATAATACCACCATACAGTGCCAATATCATACTGCCATATACAGCCTACATACCGTAATACCACCATACAGTGCCAATATCATACTGCCATATACAGCCTACATAATACCACCATATAATACCAAGATCATACTGCCATATACAGCCTACATAATACCACCATACAGTGCCAAGATCATACTGCCATATACAGCCTACATACTACTACCATATAGTGCCAAGATCATACTGCCATATACAGCCTACATAATACCACCATATAATACCAAGATCATACTGCCATATACAGCTTACATAATACCACCATACAGTGCCAATATCATACTGCCATATACAGCCTACATAATACCACCATACAGTGCCAATATCATACTGCCATATACAGCCTACATAATACCACCATATAATACCAAGATCATACTGCCATATACAGCCTACATAATATCACCATATACTGCCAAGATCATACTGCCATATACAGCTTACATAATAGCACTATATAGTGCCAATATCATATTGCCATACATAGCTTACATAATACCACCATACAGTGCCAAGATCATACTGCCATATACAGCCTACATAATACCACCATATAATGCCAAGATCATACTGCCATATATAGCCTACATAATACCACCATATAGTGCTAATATCATACTGCCATACACAGTCTACATAATACCACCATATAGTACCAATATCATACTGCAGTGCACAGCCTACATAATACAACCATATAGTGCCAATATCATATTGTCACATACAACCTACATACCACCATACTGTGCCAAGATCATACTACCGTACACAGCTTACATAATACCACCATACTGTGCCAATATTATACTGCCACATACAGCCTATATAATACCACCATATAGTACCAATATCATACTGCAGTGCACAACCCACATAATACCACCATATAGTGCCAATGGCACACTACCATACACAGCCTACATAATACCACTATATAATTCCAATATCATACTGCCATACACAGTCGACATAATACCACCATATAGTGCCAATATTATACTGCTATACACAGCCTACACAATACCACCATATAGTGCCAATATTATACCACCATGGACAACCTGCATAATACCATAGTGCTTATATAATGTGTAGTACCAAAATTATGAGCAATAAAAATGCATTTTCATTTCAATATCCTACTTCCATACATAATACTGCCATATTGTGTTTTTATAATATGTAGTATCCAAATGATACTCCCTAAAGAAGAAGCATTTTTACATGTTTATATTACTGTCATACAGTGCAAAAATAATACTGCTTTGCACAGAGCGACTGTAGTACTCTCATATAGCTTCTAATAATGCTGCAATTCAATGTGTGAATATTACTGTAGAGGATTAATGTAATTGCCATCTCCGGCATCCCCCAAATCTCTCCAGTGAGTTTTGGGGTGTCATCTTCAACTGCAACACCACAAACAACCTGTACACCGGAGAGGCGCTGTTTTGTTTAGAATATACAGATATAATCCAGGACAACCCCTTTCAAAAGGGCTGTCCACCTTTTTGAATATACTTTTGTTTTACAGAAATGCATGTATGTATTTGTAGTTAAAAATAATTTTTGCAATTGGGTTTTATTAAAAAAGTTGCACCATTTGACTTTTATGAGCTCTTTACTCCCTTGCACATTCACCGTCGATGTGGTCATAAATCCGCTGACTTAAGCTCAGAAAAAAATAGATAAATGAGTTACAAACTCCCATTTGGAGGAGCTCACTGACAGATTCTTAGTTCACTCATTCTGCAGCAATAGCGAGTGCAATACAGAAGGCAAACTTACTCCTTTGAATATTCAACGTCAATGTGGTCCGCGGTCTTAAATCAGCTTATATAAGCTCAGAAAAAAATTAATATAAACTCCCCATCCGGAGGAGCTCACTGACATATTCTCAGTTTACTCATTCTACAGCAATAGAGAGTGCAACACAGAAGGCAAACTTACTCCCTTGCATATTCAATGTCAATTGTGTCTGTGATCATAAATCAGCGTATATAAGCTCAGAAAAAAAATAGATAAAAGAGTTACAAACTCCCATTTGGAGGAGCTCACTGACAGATTTTCAGTTCACTCATTCTGCAGCAATAGAGAGTGCAACACAGAAGGCAAACTTTCTCGCTTGCATATTCAGTGTCAATGTGGTCCGTGGTCATAAATCAGCTGATATAAGCTAAAAAAAAAAATAGGTAAATGAGTTTCAAGGTCCCCATCCAGAGGAGCTCGCTGACAGATTCTCAGTTGACTCATTCTGCAGCAATAGAGAGTGCAACACAGAAGGCAAACCGTGTAAATCTTTTAATGAAACCTAATGGTAAAATTGATTTTTAGCCTCAAATATGTGCATTTAAGAAAAAAACAAACCTTTAGGCTATGTGCCCACGGGGAAAGTGTCCTGCGGATATATCCGCACGACATTCTGCAGGTGCTCCCAGGAAACATCCGCTACAATAATTGACATGCTGCAGATTTTTCCGCACAGAAATCCGCACGATTTCCGCTGCGGAAAAATCCGCAGCATGGGCACAGCATTTCCCAAATGCCATAGAAATGGCTGGGGGAGTAGCTGTGCTGCAGATTTTCGGAAAATCCGCAGCTTTTCCGCAAGAAATCCGCGGCAAAATCCGCGCATTTTCCGCAGCGTGTGCACATAGCCTTAGGCTATGTGTCCACGGTAGAATGTACCTGCGGATTTTTCTGCATGAAAATCCGCGACTTTCGCGGCAAATCCGCGGGTGCGGATTTGCCGCGGATTTGCCGCGGATTTTGATGCGGATTTTTTTTTTTTTCCCCCATTCTATACCCAAATCTGCACCAAAATCCGCAACAAACAATTGACATGCTGCAGATTTTTCCGCATCAAAATCCGCGGCAAATCCGCAGCGGAAAAATCCGCAGCATGGACACAGCATTTCCAAAATGCCATTGAAATGGCTTGGAAGTGCCGCTGCTGCAGATTTTCGGGAAATCCGCGGTAAATCCGCGGCACATCTGCGGCAAAATCCGCGGTAAATCCGCAGCGTGGGCACATAGCCTAAATGTCTGAAAATTTTCTACTATATTCTACATTAATTTATATGTTATGTGTCTAAAAAAAAAATACAATAAAGGTAAAATAAATTTCACAAATAGGTGAAAATGACGGTGAAAAGCCCCATCTGAGGAGAAATCCTTGCTCAGACATTTGCAATTTTTTTTTTTCCAAAAAGAGCTGATGAAATTGTGCAAACACAAGAGTGATGGGTAAATATTGTATCTAGTCATGTGTTTTATCTCAGGTATTAACAAATACCTTTGGTCTGCAGAGATACAGCCCATCTAATCCTTATCTGAATTTGCAATTAAGACTTCAGACCGGCAGACATCTTTATAAGGCTCCTCCGACCTGAATCAAATTGGTCTTCAAATACTTTACAAAGCGAGCGTCTGATGTCTAATTGAACCGGCAGATAACGCTGCTTCTAATGCCATTAGCAGAAGTTGGAGCCTCACATAATATATGTGCAAAAATAAGAGGGATTTTTTGGATTTAGATTAAATACTCAGACCTGTAAATTTTATAACCAAATATTAGTCTAATATTTTTTCGTTAAAAGCATAAAAGAAAATACACAAATATACGATAAAATTAAAGGAGAAATAACAGAAAGCAACAAAACACAAAACGACTGGCCAACAGTCCAGGGTTATCGATAAACCAATCTGGTGTAGATAAATTAAATTTTCCTCCAATCTTGCAAAAAAAAAAAAAATTGGTAATGATTCACTTCAAATTTTGGAAAAAAGAGAGACCTGTCTGCTCATCTCACCCTCATCCGGTCATCTTCACATCCTCCGATGCCCAAGAAAAGATGGAAGAGCGACAAAGGAAATACGTAGGGCCAGATGCAGCAGTCGCTAAGGTGAGCAATAAGGTATTTCTTTTTTATTATTATTATTATTATTATTATATTTTATATATTAAGATTTGATGATATATTTATATATTTTATATATATTATTATATATATATATATTATATATATTTATATTATATATTTACAGTATATATTATGTACTTTATATATTTTATATAATTATTTTATTATTTTATATATTATATATTTATATTTTTAGATGATAAATTTATATATACATATATATAATTTTATATATGTATATGTGTGTATATATATATATATATATATATATACATATATAATTGTGTATATATATATATACATATATATAATTTTATATATATACATATATATAATTTTATTTATATATATATATATATATATATACATATATATATATATACATATATAAAATTATATATATGTATATATATATATATAATTTTATATATTATTATTTATATTTTAGATAGATATATATATATATCTATATATATATATATATATATATATAATTTATAATATGGTATATATTACATTATTATTTTTATATAATATTTTATATAATATATATTAATATTTTATTATATATTATACATTTTATATTATTATTTTATTACATATTTTTTTTCTGTATTTAGTATTCCCTGGGGTGTGAAAGATGATAATATGTAACATTATTCTCCATGTAAATCAAATTTCCTGGCCAATTTCAAACAAATTGCCGAATTCAAATTTAGGCAGGTTGGTTCATCTTTACTCAGTTCATCTTTCCACCTAATTATTTTACCTGCATCTTGCCCTGATCTTCCTAGATGGACAGCTGTGGCATTGAGAAAGCAAAGAAGGACAGAGATTGATGGAAAACAAGTAGGTGAGAAAGTGACCTGAACCTCTTAACCTCGCCAAGGTTGCATTGAGCACCGGCGCTTGGTTTGCACGGTCATTTTTTGCTCAGAGATAGAGATGACAGATCCCAAAGTTTGGTGTTTGGTGTAACGTACCAAACACGGACTTTACACAAAAAAAACCCAACAGAGTTAGAATTCGGAGTTCGGGTGCTTTAAGTATGCTGACCAATCGTGAGAGTATCGCTGTGCTCGGGTATGCTCGGTGCTCGGCGCAGTGTGAGCTGCTTGCAGTGTTTGATCGGCTCACACTGGGGGGGTAACAACAGCGTTATCGGATTTAGTGTGCACTGATAAAAAAAAATAAATGAAAAAACCCCATCCTCCCGCCCCCGGAAGTGATGTGTTTATGTCAAGTCGTCTCAAGTCAATATATCAATTTTAAGCAGTAGTTCCCAACATTGATATATCATGAACAATAAGGTATGCACAAGCTGATAGATGATAAACACTAGGAAAATCACCCACAAAATAATCCCACCTAGGGGCTTAATAGAACATGGAACCACATTAATCAGCAACACTGTGCTGTAGGGCTGAATAGAGAAGTAATGGATTGACTTATCTGCTGGGATTATCCAGCAGATAAGTATTTGTTTCTTATCACCATTTCCAGGCGCTTTAGCTGGCTTGTCCAGTGGCCCTGGTGGCAGTGGCATGCTGGGTAATAAAGGGGTTAATACCAGCTTTGTATTCTCAGATGGTAGTAAGTCATGGTGTCATGCTAAATTAGACATGGCCACCATGAATTTCTAGTAAACAGTAAAAAAAACACAACACAGAAAAAAAAATTTTTGTACTAGAAATGAAGCAAAAAAAACATTTAGAGACTCTGTCTTTATTATAAAAAAAAATCCTTAGTCCTACGTAGTCCACAGGGTCAGCAATGTCAACTCTGCTTCATCACTCTGTAAAGACAAGCAGCTCTACAGAGAGGAGCAGAGAGAGCATTGTTAGCTCTGCTACATCGCTCTGTAAAGACAAGCGGCTCTACAGATAGAGAAGCAGAGAGAGCACTGTACAGAGCGAGAAGCAAGCTGACAGTGAGGGGATGATTCCACTTGCGTCTCGCATCATTATCAGCCAGTACGGCCTGACGCTCTCCGGATAGAAGAGCCTCAGCTGCATGGATATACATGCAGCCGACTGCTCCTGTCATGACAGTGTGCGCCGTGCCGCGTGATGCGATGCGACACTCGCACAGTGACAGTCAAAGTTCAATCGAGTCAATGAGCAATGGACTTGTGTGAACTCTTTGGTCACCGCGAACACGGCCGCCGTGCCATGACGTCATAGCCATGTGACCAGTCTAACCCAATGTCTGTACAACATTCACACCAGACTGGTCACATGGCTATGACATCACGGAAGGTCCTTTAATTAGTGGTGCTTACCAGGAGGACACAAACAATGATCGGACGCAGAAGCAGAAGCAGCCGGGAGACAATCTGCAGGACGCGTTGTGGGACCTGTAAGCATAATCATAATGTTTTTTAATAATGTGCTTGTTTTTACAGCACCTGGACCCGAACTGGATCCGAACTGTAACAAGAACTTCCAGAAAACTCGTGTTCGGTATGAACCCCTGAACTTTACAATTTGGGTTTGCCCATAAAGAACGTATGTCGGCTGGATCCGTTTTTAACATGTGGAGTCTATGGAGATCAGATCCATTAACGGCTTGCAATTTATCGTCCATTTGTAATGGATCCGTTACAAATGCAAGGCAACGGATCTGATGTCCATAAACTCCCATGTTAAAGAAATGGATCCGGCAGAATTCAGTTTCTCAGTGGATCCGTTCTGACGGATGACTACAGGACATGTGAACTCAGCGTTACCGAGGTTGTGTCAGTGCAGAAAGTGAACTACATAGCTAAGGATGGTTGACCTCGGGGAGATCAACATCCAACACTGCAGAGACACCATCACGTGTTTGTCAACGCAGTGACACTAGAACAAGGCCCCCTGGGAAAATATGCAAAACAAGAATGCCGCGGAGACACCATCACATGTTTCTCAACGCTGGCAGGAAAATAACCAGGTCTTTCACCAGGAAGGAACAACCATGGGAAGGGCAGTCTCCAGTCAAGGAGACCACCTATGCCAAACATGGTATCCATGCACAGACAGCTGTTTCGGGGTATTTGCCCCTCATCAGTGTGGAGTAGGAAACTGGCTAGTGGGAGAAATGCCTAGCAGAAGACTACATAGGTAAGGATGGTTGACCTCGGGGAGATCAACATCCAACACCGCGGAGACACCATCACGTGTTTCTCAACGCAGTGATTCTAGAACAAGGCCCCCTGGGAAAGCATGCAAAACAAGAATGCCGTGGAGACACCATCCTTACCTATGTAGTCTTCTACTAGGCATTGCTCCCACTAGCCAGTTTCCTTCTCCACACTGATGAGAGGCAAATACCCCGAAACAGCTGTCAGTGGATGGATACCATGTTTGGCATTGGTGGTCTCCTTGACTGGAGACTGCCCTTCCCGTGGTTGTTCCTTCCCGGTGAAAGACCTGGCTAGTTTCCTGCCAGCGTTGAGAAACATGTGATGGTGTCTCCGCGGCATTCTTGTCTTGTGGTGCAGAAAGTGAAGGCAGATCAGAAGAGACTGGAGCTGGAGAAAGCAAAAACTGAAGCAACAAAACTTGTAAATGGCGACATTTATATACTATTTTTTTAACCCCTATGTTTATGCACAGGGGGTCTGGAGAGATCCCAGACTCCGATAATCCACATACGATTCCCAAATTTGAGCAAATCTGCAGAATTTGAATTTCAGGGACATTCACATATCACGACCATAATAGCTTCTTATATATTTCTTGCAGATTTAATGAAGCACGGCTCCAGCAAGACAAAAATTATTAAAACAAAAAGATTCCAAATGCATTCCAAGTGGCCTTTCATATCTAAATGACTTCCACATCTGATATGTTTGCATTCCAGCTACTCCAGGACATTTTTTCGAGAAGCGTTTAGTAGTGTTTTTGAAGCGCTCTTGTTAGCATTGCCTGGAGGGTGTGTGCTAGATGGCAGTTCATTGTAAAAGCTGAGATGTTTCCCATCAAAGAAGCCTTGCAGACCATTCATGTGTTGAGATCTTTTGAGAAATGTTGTGTTCCATTCTTGATAATTGGCCTCACAGGACCTAATCATAAGACTTAGTAATAATAATAGCTACACATCTAAGAAAGTTCTTAATCAATGAGCACAGGGACTTTTGCTGAGCTAGATAATGAATGATATTGGCGACTTGGAATGAAAACTTTAAAATTGTTATTATTTGGTCTAACAATCTTTACAGGCATTACTTTCTGTGAAATAGTTCTAAAATTGTGGAGCAAATATGAAAATATTCACTACTTCCAGATTATATATATATATATATATATATATATATATATATATAATCATGTAAGAAGAAAAGGAGACCCCTTATAATATTTACTAATTAAGATTGTTAATAAGCCCTATGCATGGTAGCCTGAGGGGTCTTCATGGGGCTTCCATGGACAGATTTTGCATTAGCAAAGGTGCCGTGACCATCACTTTTTGAACCATTAGGCCAGGTTCACATTAGCATCTGGCATCCAATGCGAGAGCAATGGATGCAATATACTAATGACCCTCAACTCAGGCTCTGCTGCCAGCGAGAGCCGAGTGTCATTCGACTGTGATCTGATCTTGTGATCGGATCACAGCTGCGGAGGAGAGGGAGGGGTTAATCTCTCCATCTCCTCCATTGTCAGCCTGTGCGTATAATATCGCACTGCACTTGGATGACATCTGAGTGCAGTCCGATATTTGTCTTGCACCCATACACTTGTATGGGTGAGTGACATGGCTCTTGCTGACAATCGCAGCATGCTGTGATTTTTTTTCCTCAGTCCATTTAGGGCTGAGGAAACACTTGCAGATGTAAGCTGGAGCATTATATAGGGGGAGTGCAATGCAAAATTTTCTCGCATTGCACTCGCGCGAGTCATACGCCAGTGCCCCTATACAGGGATCTGGACTTATCCAGGGGCTCTTAGGTTGGATACATCGAGTTGCTTATGGAAAGTTGAGCAGGCTGGCAGAGGATGGTCAGGAATCTGACTCAATCCCAAGTCAAAATTATATATATAAGATAGCCAAGATGATTGTCTATAAAATGAAGGTCGTCTCACACTGAAAGCTGTAGTGGATGGTGAAATATGGAGCCTGAAAGTCAAAGGTTCAAACCATTGTTACCCTTTTGCTTTTCAGTGTATATTCATCCAAACCTGTCTGTATCTATTCAGTAGAGCTTAAACGTCAGCTGCAGAAAACAGCATCACGTAGAGTTGAGAAAAATAATTTGCCAGACACTGTGCTGGAGTTCACATTGGTACTTCATGGCAGCTACACTAGGGCAGTATGTACTCTCTCACATACCGGTATTCTGGGTGCCTCTAGTGATTGCTACTAGAGATGAGCGAATTTGTACCGAACACAGACTTTGCAAAAAAAAGAGTTTGGGTTCGGCGTTTGGGTGCCTCACGTATGCGGACCAGTTGAGCGAGCAAGTGTGAGCCGCTTGCAGTGTTTGATTGGCTCGCACTGGGGGTAACAACAGCATAACCAGATGTAGTGTGCACCACCCCCAAAAGAAAATGAAAAACTATGCCCACCAACCCATGGAAGTGATTTGTTTATGGCTGGCTGCATGTGAGCGGAGACCCGAACTGCCCAGTGACTTCCATTCAGGTTCATGCCAAGTCTGGGTCCCAATCCAAACTTTTTCACCCGCCGAACCAAACTTCAACTAGCCAACTCATCTCTAATTACTAGGTATATTATGGCTCGCATTGGGGGTAACAACAACATAATGGAATGTAGTGTGTGCCCCCCCAATGGAAAAAACCCTTCCAACCCGCTCACGGAAGTGATCTGTTTATGACTGGCTGCATGTTGGCGGAGATCTGAACTGTTCAACTAGTGACTTTCATTGGGGTTCAAGTCAAGTCTAGGTTCCAATCCAAACTTTTTCACCCGCCCAACCAAACATCCACCGGTCCTCTCATTTCTAATTACTAGGTATATTATGGCTCGCACTGGGGGTAACAACAGCATAATTGAATGTAGTGTGCCCCCTCAATGGAAAAACCCATCCCACCCACTCACGGAAGTGATCTGTTTATGGCTGGTAGCATGTTGGCGGAGACCCGAACTGTCCAACTCTTGACTTCCAATGGCGTTCAAGTCAAGTCTAGCTCCCAATCCAAACTTTTTCACCCACCCAACCAAACATCCACCGGTCCTCTCATTTCTAATTACTAGGTATATTATGGCTCGCACTGGGGGTAACAACAGCATGTTGGCGGAGACCCAAACTGTCCAACTCTTGACTTCCAATGGCGTTCAAGTCAAGTCTGGGTCCCCATCCAAACTTTTTCACCCGCCGAACCGAACTTCAACTGGTCCGTTCTTCTCTAATCAGAGGGTCCAAGCTATCGGCTGAGGAACTTTGCACTGCCCTGGTCCAGCTGGCATGCGGCACGTAATACTGTATCAATCTAGATGCCGGACTGGGGTCCTGCAAATCGTTTTTCGTGTTTCAGCCCATGGTGTGAAAACTGGAATATTTCAAGCTACATTTTAGATTAAATAATTAAAAACCTGGACTATATCTTGTACCATTTTCTATAATTAGGAGATAATTAGGGGAGGGGGACAAACACTTCTTCACAGCTCTGTAATCATTATGCCGTTAAGTCAGCTCACATCAGAAAGCCGAAAAACCTTATTCCTGTTTAGGTTGGCTTTAATTAATATGCGGTTGCCCACACTGTGAGTTATGTGTCTGATATCCAGGGCGTGTTTTATTGTTACTATGTTGCTCTTGTGTCTTTCATAGTGTTATATATTAGGCTGTTTTATATTTTGTTATGCACCATGAGTGGCTTTGCCAGACTGGTGCGGTATAAATCAAGGCTTGATTGACTAATAGTAAAAAATAGGGCAATCTAAGTTATCTCTCCTTCCTTCTCTCTCTCTCTCTCTCGTGTAATTCTATTTAGCCTAAAATGAAGCCACGGACAGCCAAAAGTAAAGTAAAATAAGGACCTTGATATCTCCGATGGAGGAAAGGAAGGTCAAGCGCATTCTGGTCCATAACACGAAATGATTAGCGACGTTTAATAGCGTCATTTACATGAATAAAGCTAATTATTCCTAATACCAGAGAGTCTTTATTACACCAGAAGCCACACGGATATAACGAATATATATAAAAAACACTCATTTTATAAAGTCCATCCTATATAACAGACGATGAAACCATAAAACAAATATTTCACAGAATTAAAATTGTGGAAATGGATTGTAACGTACAATTACAAGACGTGGCGGACAATTAGGAGGAGAAGTATAAAGCGATTATATGGGTCTGGATGTAATTGGGCTAAGATGCTTTATGCTGGTAACAAAAATGTCCTGAAGCATTTACGTCCCTAAGAAGCGAAGGTGACTATAGAATACGTGGCAAAGAGGTGATAATGTCCATATACTTGGTAAGATACCTTACATGAGGTTCCGGACAGTTTTATTGGTTTTGGCACATCTCCAAACAAAGTATCACAAAATCATGTTTTATTTTCAGAGATCATATTTCATCACTCATATCAGGATATATTGTGCCAAGAGGAAGGATACAAGTGTCCTCTTGACACGATATACAATATCCTGATATGAATGATGAAAGATGATCTTTGAAAATAAAACATGATTTTGTGATACTTTGCCCGGAGATGTTGATATCAATGATGTGTGTCACCTCAAATAATTGACCGCGTGAGGTCACTCACTGGAAGAACTGAAGACGTGCACCTGACGGAGTTAGGGCAGGTGAGCAAATAAAGTTGCAGGACCATGAAACCGAGAACGCTGGAAGCTAAGAGGCAGATCATTGGGCTCCTTTTCATCGGCCACGTACTATTGAAAACACTGGTGAACCAGTCCTATGGACATTTTTGTTAATTCTCATAGATGAAAACTTTGGGAGTGATTCATTCAAGTGCTTAAGCCAGAAATCTCTCATACTGGTGGTTTATCCTGATGAAGAAACTGGTGAGTTTCGAAACGCATGTCTTTTGAGCTTTTTTGTACTGCCGGCAGCTTGGATCACATCCATTTTCTCCTTTCTGTTATAGAAATCTCTTGTACTGGTGGTTTGTCCTGATGAAGAAACTGGTGGGTTTCGAAATGCATAAACTCCAATATACTGCATGTCTTCTGAACCTTCTTGTACTGCTGGCAGCTCAGATGACATCCATTTTCTTTTATAGAAATCTCTAGTACTGGTGGTTTGTTCTGATGAAGAGATGGGTTTCGAACTGCGTAGACTCCAATAAACCGCAAGACTTCTGAGTCTTCTTGTACTGCTGGTAGCTCGGATCACATCCACTTTATCACTTCATTTATAGAAATCTCTCATACTAGTGGTTTGTTGTGATGAAGAAACTGGTGGATTTCGAAATGCGAAGACTCCAATAAATGACATGCGTTTTGAGCCTTCTTGTACTGCTGGCAGCTTGGATCACATTCACTTTCTCCCTTCATTTATAGAACTCTCTTGTACTGGTGGTTTGTTCCGATGAAGAAACTGGTGTGATTCGAAACGCTTAGACTCCAATAAACCGCAAGATTTTTGAGTTGTCTTGTATTGCTGGCAGCTCAGATCACATCCACTTTCTCACTTCATTTATATAAATTTCTCGTACTGGTGGTTTGTCCTGATGAAAAAACTGGTGGTTTTAGAAACATGTAGACTCCCATATACTTCATGTCTTCTTTTACTGCCAGCAGCTCGGATCACATCCACTTTCTCCCTTCATTTATAGAAATCTCTTGAACTAGTGGTTTGTCTTGATGAAGAAACTGGTGGGTTTCGAAATGAGAAGACTACAATAAATCGCATGTCTTCTGAGCCTTCTGCCGGCAGGTCAGATGACAACCACTTTCTCCCTTCATTTATAGAAATCTCTTAAACTGGTGGTTTGTCCTGATGAAGAACCTGATGGTTTTTGAAACGCCAAACCTCCAATAAACTGCATGTCTTTTGAGCCTTCTTGTACTGCTGGCAGCTAGGATCACATCCACTTTCTCCCTTCATTTATAGAAATCTCTTGTACTAGTGGTTTGTCTTGATGAAGAAACTGGTGGGTTTCGAAACGAGTAGACGCCAATAAATCACATGTCTTCTGAGCCTTCTTGTATTTGCAGCAGCTCAGGTGACAACCACGTTCTCTCTTCATTTATAGAAATCTCTTAAACTGGTGGTTTGTCCTGATGAAGAACCTGGTGGTTTTCGAAACGCCAAACCTCCAATAAACAGCATGTCTTTTGAGCCTTCTTGTATTGCTGGCAGCTAGGATCACAACCACGTTCTCCCTTCATTTATAGAAATCTCTCGTACTGGTGGTTCTTCCTGATGAAGAAACTGGTGGGTTTCGAAATGCGAAACCTCCAATAAACTGCATGTCTTTTGAGCCTTCTTGTACTGCTGGCAGCTAAGATCACATCCACTTTCTCCCTTCATTTATATAAATCTCTCATAAACACCTTAATAAGTCACAATAGTTTTGCACAACTCAGCAGTTGCACAAATGATATTGCGACTTTTGGCATTTACACACCAGTCCTGGCCAGCTATTCCAATATGGGTGTAGCACATGGCATGTGTGGCACATGGTGTTCTTATACCTCCTTGTCAAATTCATCATAACTTCGGGGTACATCGTAGGCAACAGTCAGTCTCTATAGGTCAGTAGAGCAGGATAACATATTATAATAGGGTAAGCAGACTACAATATTAATGTTGGGCATCAGATGTGGATTACCTTCTTATTTTACATTGATTTCTTGTAACTTGTAAAACTGAGGTTTTTTAACTCTTCTTCAGGAGCTGCCTGCTTGTTGGGGGCGGTGACCTCCTCAAGATTGACAGTTTAGACCAAGCGCTCTCTCAAGCTGCCAGCAGAGGCAGCATTGTTTCTACAGCAAGGGGACTAAAGCTGGTGAGATCCAACAATCCGGCCAGCTTCTCTTGTTGGCTCCAAAGCAGTGAAAGCTTCTTATTTAGGTTACCAGCCACTTTGAAACTGAAGACGAGGCTGGTAACCTTGGAAACGAGCTGTAAACCATGGAATTAAAAATCCCTTTGTTCTTGAGAGCAGAGAGGATTTTTAGTCCGAAGTAACTTTCAAATTACAAGCACTTGAAATTTAACCATAAATGAACTTGAGACAACCTCTTTAGGATTATGTATGGATTTAAAAACAAACAAAAAAAATATAGTGTAATGAAAATGTAATGAACACATAATTTTGGAACTAATTAAATTACTTACCTTTTTCTTCATACAAGTCTATGGATGATCTTTCCCATGGATATCTTATTATCAGGGGCATAATGATCGCGATCGCAGAGGATGCAACCATGATAGGGAGGAGGCCCCGCCGATGCCAGCTCCTATTCCACCTGGATGTGCGTCCTTGGACACATATTCAGCTGAAATGTATTGCAGTGCAGAGACTCGCCAGCTCCCTGCACTGTCTTCAAGGGTGGCACATGGTAGTGATGCCAAAAAGATCAGTGGTGGACAAGATGGAGTCAGCTTCCAGCTGTGATGGCTATGGAAGAGGGCACTGCATATTCTGAAAGTGGGGGAAAAGTAAGAAGAATCAGTTATTTATTTTTTTAAATGTGTTGGAGAAAAAAATAACAGAATAATGGAGGACATTATACCAGGAAAGGGCCCAGGATGGAGAACATTATTGCATGAAGGGGCCCAGGATCAAGGACATTACATCAGGAAGGGGCCCATCATGGGGACAACATTATTACAGTAAGGGGCCCAATGTTGGGAAATTATTAAATATATAAATGGGCCTAGGATGAGGGACATTTATACAGTTTGAGGCTCAGTATGGAGGACCAGTAAGGTGCCCAGGATAAGGGAAATTATTTATTAATAGAAGAGCTGCCCAGGATGGGGGATCTTACTATATAAAGAGGCTAGAATGGGGGACATTACTAAAGGAATGGGACAATACTAGAAGAAGGGCCACTGATAGGGACAATATAAAATAAAGGTCACAGAATGAGGGACAATATACCAGTAAGGGGCTCAAAATGGAGAAAATTATTGGAGTAAGAGGCCCAGGATGAAAGACATTATTAAATATAGGGGCTAGGATGGAAAAAATGTTTACAGGAAGGGGCCCAGCTTGGAGGACATTATACCAGGAAGCGACCCAGGATGATGACGTTATTAAAAATAGAGTCCAGGATGGAGGACATTATGCAAGTAAGGGGCCCAGAATGGGGGAGATTATTAAATAAAGGAGAACTACATGGGGGACATTAATACAGGATGGGGCCCAGGATGGAGGACATTATTAAATAAAGGAGCCAGGATGGGGTGCATTATTAAATAAAGGAGCCCAAGATAGGAATTATTGCAGGAACGGTGGATCAGTGGTTAGCATTGTAGTCTTGCAGCGCTGGGGTCCTGGGTTCAAATCCCACCAAAGACAACATCTGCAAGGAGTTTGTATGTTCTCCCCGTGTTTACGTGGGTTTCCTCTGGGTACTCCGGTTTCCTCCCACACCCCAAAGACATACTGATAGGGACTCTAGATTGTGAGCCCCAATGGGGAGAGTGTTTCTGATGTATGTAAAGCGCTGTGGAATTAATAGCGCTATATAAATCAATAAATATTATTATTATTATTATTACAGGAAGGGCCCTAGTATAGGGGACATTAATAAAGGAAGGGCCCTAGTATGGGGGACATTAATACAGGAAGGGACCCAGATCGGGGGACATTAATAAATAAAAAAGCCATGATTTCAATACATTATTACAATAAGTAACCCAGGATAGGATTAATTAATACAGGAAGGTGCCCAAGATGGAAGGCATTATTAAATAAAGGGGCTAGGATGGGGACATTATTAAAGGAAGGGGCCCAGGATAGGGGACATTATTACAGGAAAAACCATAGAATGGGGGATAGGAAGGAGCCCAGGACGAAGGAAATTATTACAGGAATGGGCCAGGATGGATGACATTACTACATGGAGGGGGCGACAACGTTTTTCTTTATAGGATCTAGAACACAACAAGGGCACATACATCTAACCAAAATGTAGGTGGGGGCCATGGCCCAAATTTTGCTCTACGGATCATCGGCTTCTAGTTACGTCACTGATTATTGTAGTTTTTCTTGCAATTCAGTGCAGTGCACTCACAGCACCTCATTCTACAGCCATTTAGGCTATGTGCCCACGGGACTCTGTATCTGCGGATTTTTCTGCATCACAATCCGCAGCTTTCCCCCAGAATCCGCACCTTTTCATAGGTGCGGATTTGATGCGGATTTGATGCGGATTGACGTGGATTTTGTGATTTTTTTTTTTTAATTCAATTGAATAGGCAAAATCCGCACGAAAATCCGCAACAATAATTGACATGCTGCAGATTTTTCCGCACGAAAATCCGCACGATTTCCGCTGCGGAAAAATCCGCAGCGTGGGCACAGCATTTCCCAAATGCCATAGAAATGGCTGGGGAGTAGCTGTGCTGCAGATTTCTGGAAAATCCGCGGCTTTTCCGCGAGAAATCTGCGGCAAAATCCGCGCATTTTCCGCAGCGTGGGCACATAGCCTTAGAGCAATAGCATGCATTTCAGCATTTGTTTCTTTAAATTAACCTTTTCCCATCTTGCGTTCTGCAGATACGTAATGGGTCCTTTAACTGTCAGTCTGCAAGTGCAATCTCTCACAATAGAAATAACTGGAACGTGGGCCTAAGCTCTTGGGTTATATGTACATCCTTGATAAATAAAAGAACATTCGTCCTTCCTAGACCACAGAATAAGAGAAAATCAATTTAGCTCAGATTTTTTCCAACATCTTCACATCACTTCCTATCCGAATCGGATGGACTAGAATTTCAATTAACTGGGGAGAGACCAAGCCAAACTGACTGCTCTGCCCCCCTCCTGGTCATGCCCTATAATTGTAGAGGGACTTGCATTTTTCCACCAATGACACGGCTCACAAAAATAGATACACCAGTTCATTTGATAAAGGAAGCCGAGCCTGTCGCTCTTGTCGGAGTGCCAAGTGACAGAGACTCGGTGTGTCTCTCCAACGTGACTGCAGCGTGTTTGTGAAGATCGTGCTCATCTTATTCTCACTGCACAAAGCACAGACATTAGTAGAATTAAAAAATAAAAAAAAAAACATTTTTGCTTATTCCAAAAATGATACTAGGGTTATAGCTAGTAAAAAAAAAAACAGATAAAGATTTTGATTGGTAAAAATGTAAGAAAATATATAAAATAATAAGAAAAAAAAATAAACACAAAACATATCTCCATACACTTTGGGCCCAATTCTTCATTGCAATTTAATTTCAAGTGTAATTAATTATTGCATTTATTTATTTTTTTTGTCTTGCCTTTTGGTGTTTTGCCAGATCATTTTAATTTGTGCCTTATCCTTTTACTTTGCGCTTTTTCTAAAGTCTATTTTACATGTGTCCAACTTTTCTTTTTAATGTTTGTTAGGTTTGGGGGTTTCCAGATGTCTGTATTTGGTATTTTTTATTATTATTATTATTATTATTATTATTATTATTATTCTTTATTTATAGTGCACCAATGATTTCATGGTGCTGGACATGAGAAGGAATTACATACAAAATACATATACAAGTTACAGTAGACAGACTAGTACAGAGCAGAATTATAAGGTGGAAACCGGGTGTCTTGCCGCGCTATTCACCATTCAGACGAAGGGATGCAAATTATTCCATGTCTTTATTAAATTTTGCCAGGTACAGGTTAATAAAGACATGATATAATTTACATCCCTTCGTCTGAATGGTGAATAGGGCGGCAAAAAACCTGGTTTCCTCCTTATAATTCTGCTTGATCTTTTCGGGGCTGCAGCTGTGCCACATAGTCACAACTCCTTTAATCATGTGTAGGCTAACACAACCCCTCTAGGTGAGTTTACCTTACTTATTATTTTTGGTTTTATTCTGGTAAGACCCTATGGCACTACCTCTCCACAGCTCCTTCACTCCTGATCAAGAATGGTACAGAGGGAAGAGGGCCTTGCCCTTGCGGGCTTACATTCTAAAAGATATTGGGGAGGAGACAGTAGGTGGGTGTTGGTGAGGCGGCAGTTCCAGTATGGTGATGAGGTTGTAGGGTCATTGTAGATTATAGGCATTTCTGAACAGATGAGTTTTCAAGTTCCGTTTGAAGCTTGCAAGTGTAGCAGATAGTCTGACGTGTTGAGGCAGTGAATTTCAGAAGACAGGGGATGCTCGGGAGAAGTCCTGGAGGTGGTTGCATGAGGAGCGAATGAGTGAGGATGAGAGAAGGAGATCTTTGGAGGACCGGACATTACGTTTTGGAGTATAGCGAGAGATTAATTCAGAGATATACGGAGGGGCAGATTATGGATGGCTTTGTAGGTAAGTGTTAGTAGTTTGAATTGGAAACGGTGAAGGATTGGGAGCCAATGGAGGGATCTGCGCAGGGGAGAAGTGAGGTGGTGGTAAGGAGTAAGGTGGACCAGTCAGGCAGCAGACTTAAGGATGGACTGGAGAGGTGTGAGAGTGTTAGCAGGGAGGCCACAGAGGAGGATGTTGCAGTATTCAAGGCGGGAGATGATAAGGACATGCACTAGCATTTTCATAAATTGAGAATTAAGGAAAGGACGGTTTCTGGAAATATTTTTGAGTTGAAGACAACAGGAGGTGGTGAGGGATTGGATGAGTTGTATGAAGGACAAGGCAGAGTCGAGGGTCACTCCGAGACACCGAACTTTGGGTACTGGGGAGAGCGTGATATTGCTTATTGTAATAGATAGATCAGTTAGGGAGTGTAGGTGAGATGGAGGAAATATGATTAGTTCAGTTTTGGCCACATTGAGTTTTATGAAGCAAGAGGAGAAGAAGGAGGATGTGGCCCATAGAAACTCAGGGATTCTGGACAGCAGAGATGTGACATCTGGGCCAGAGAGGTAGATCTGAGTGTCATCAGCGTATATGTGGTACTGGAAGCCATAAGTTGTCCCAGGCCAAATGTATAGATGGAGAAGAGTTAAAGGCGCATTACACGCAACAATATCGCTAACGAGATATCGCTGGAGTCACAGAATTCGTGACACACATCCGTTCTCGTTAACGACGCTATTGCATGTGAAACATACGAGCGACCGCAAACGTTCAAAAAAACTTACCAAATCGATGATCGTTGACACGGCGTTCGGTTCCCAAATATCGTTGCTCATTTTGGATGCAGGTTGTTCGTTGTTCCTGCTGAGGCAGCACACATCGCTACGTGTGACACCCCAGGAACGACGACCAACAGCGTTGCTGCATCCTCTGGCAACGAGGTGGGAGTGACGATTCTGCGCCTCCTCTCCGCCCCTCCACTGCTATTGGTGTCCTGCATGTTGACGTAGCTGTGACGCCGATCGAACCGCCCCCTAAAAAATTAGGTTCGGCGCCCACAGTGACGTCGTTACAAAGGTATGTTCGTCTGACACATACCAGCGATATTGTGCACCACAGGCAGCGATTTGGCCGTGACGAACAAACGACGGGGGCTGTGCTTTCACTAGCGACATCGCTAGCGGCCTTAAGGGTCATAGGACTGAGCCTTGAGGGATGCCAACAGAGAGAGGGCGGGATGAAGAGGTTATGTGGGAGTGGGAGACACTAAAAGTGCGGTTGGAAAAGTATGAAGAGATCCAAGAAAGGGCAAGGTCTCTGACACCAAGGGTAAAGAGGATCTGTAAGAGAGGATCTGGTATCAATTATGACTTGTTAAAAAATTATTTCGGAAATGTACTCCATCCCCCTTGTGAGTGTTGAATTTTTGAGCAATTTTTTGGGGACATTTTAGAAGGACATGCAACTTTTTTTTTTGCACTAAAAAGGTCACAAAAAAGTAAAAATAAAAATAAATAGAATTCTATGCAGAATCTACAAACTAGATGCACAGTTTCTTGCTGCAAAATTTGTCATCGCATTGAACAAGACAAAAAGAAAGTGACTAAAAAAAAACAACACAAATGATGAATTTGGCTCTTTATATCTGCTACAATGATATTTAATGACTGCTCTATGATGCACTTTCAAAGGCTGACATTAGGCTATTGAATACACAGATTTTTTTTTAATTACAAAATCAAAATTTGGGTAAAATAAAAAAAATAAAAAGTATCCAAATATAAATGCACAAATCCAGGTACATTTTTTGAAACATAAGAGAATATTATGACAAAAACAAATTTGATAAACTGACTAGATAAAACAAAAAGCTGTGCTTTTGGTCTCTAAAGGCCTAAAAGTCAGAGAAAAAAATTGTAAAGTAATAATAGCAATGTATAAATAATCTAATTTAAAACAAAAAATAAATAATAACTTTTTGAGGACCTAAATAATAAATAAAATAAAAATTTATTTTTGGGTGTGGGGAGGGTTAAAAATTTCAAATTTCAGGGCACATTACCTAGATGAGTTTGAATGACGATCACATGTTTGAAACCAAGTTGTATACCCACAATTTGGAAACGCGCCAACAATTTTGTGAGAAACAATTTTTGAGAAATTATGTCCAATTTGCTTTTTTTTGTGTGGATACTGGAAAAGGCAAAAGAATATGACATGGAGAACTATTTTTGCTTCATCGGCTACAGCAAAGCCTTTGACTGTGATGATCACCAGAAAATTTGGAATACCAAGAAGGATATGGTTGTGCCAAACCACCTGATCAGCCTCAGCAGGAACCTTTACATTGACCAAGAAGCAACAGTCCAAACAGAACATGGTGACACGGCATGGTTCAAAGTAGAGCGAGGTGTCACACAAGGCGGCATCCTGTCACCATTTCTCTTCAATTTAAATGCAGCAGCAACTTTCAGGAAGGCTGAACTTGTCGAAAAAGAAGGAATCAAAATTGCTTGGGCGAATCATCAACAATCTTAAATACGCAGATGATATAAAAGTGATAGCAGCAAGCGTAAATTGAATGAAGGACTTATTACGGAGTGTCAAGATGGAAAGATCAAACATTGGACTCCTACTCAATACAAAGAAGACAGACATTGACTGATGTCGGGTACAACCGGGACGCATATGAGATCGAGGGCGGTGAATTGGAAGTTGAAAAGGACTTCATTCTACTCAGATCAATGCTCACTCAAGATGTAGCGACAACATCGGAAGTCAATAGGAGAATGGCTATAGGCAAATCAACAATGAAGTCTCTGGACAAGGTCCTCAAATTGAGGAACATTTGAATGGTGATAAAGACACGGTTTGTACATAGTTTGGTGTTTTCAGTAGTAATATGGATGCGAAAACTGGACGATAAAGAAGGACGAATCAACACTTTCAAAATGTGGTGCTTGAGAAGGATGTTATCAATACCATGAATGGCAAGAAGAACAAACAAATCAATTTTGAAACAAATCAAGCCAGACATGTCACACGAAGCAAAGATCACCAAGCTATGACTTGCCAACTTTGAACACATCTCACGAAGAATGTAATCACTGGAGAAGGATATCATGGTCAGAAGAATAGAAGGAACAAGATGAAGAGGAAGACCAGCAACTCGATGACTTGATACTTTCAAGATAACGGTGGAGAAGACCCTGGTGGACCTATCTAGGCTGCACAAGATCGATCTTCCTGTAGAACGTTCATCCATCAAGTCACCATGGCTCGAGATCGAGCTGAAGACCATTAAATAATAATAAAATACACACAAAGTAAATAAACATGTATATAATAAAATGTGTAAATGCAATCATTTTCTGGGAGAAATACTTCATTTTTTGGAACTATTTCAAGGGTGCCAACACTTTTGGCCATGACTGTATGTGTATATCTAATATTTACGAGTGTTATGGGCGCTGGAATTCCATCTAATCTGATTCACTTTCCCTCCGTTTATGGGCTGTGAATATGTTATGTGTCTATCTTTGGCTCGAGAAGCGCCGTTTATCTCCAAGTATTTATGTTTATCTTTTGCATTAATGTGTCATCATAATTAGTTCACTAGCAAAGAACAAAGTAAAAGCATCCACTGACCAGTGTCTTTGAAATGTTATCATCATCTGAGCACATGACTAGATATTTTTGCTGCGACAATTCAAAGTATCAAGTGAGAAAAATTTTATATATTTATGACAAAAAGACAAACTACAAAAATATAAGTATTTATTTGTTATGCAGGGCCGGCGTCAGCACCCGGCACACTCGGGCAGATGCCGGGGCCCTGGGCCGCCGGGGGGGGGGGTTCAGTCGCAGTGGCAGGAATGGCGTACTGCCGATTGCGGCATGGTAAGTTCATATATCTCCCGAAGGGTGCAGCGGCACAGGGCCGGTGGGGCAATTGTCTCCGCCATAGTAGGTTTGGATGTGGACTCTTGATGATGCTAGAGGGATGCATGTTCTGTGATTTTGCGTAGTGTGTGATACTGTGCTGGGATGCCATTTGGGGGTCCATAATGCTGGGAGATAACTGTGGTGAGAGTTTGGGGATGTCCAAATGATGGCGGATGGCTGTGTAGGATTTGGGGAATGTATAATACTGAAGGGATGCCTCTGGTGGGATTTTGGAGATCTATAATATTGTGTGGGTGACTGTGGTCTGATATGCGGTGTGTGTAATCCTGGGGGGAAGCTTGTGATTGGATTTACACCCCAGGGAGAGTGCCCTTAGCTCTACAACCCAGGAACAGCTCTCGTATAGCCCTGCTACTCAGGGAAAGCTTTGTACAGCCCTACTACCCATGAACAGTTCTTGTATAGCCTTTCCACCCAGGCATAGCTCTCTTATAGCCCTTATACCCAGCGACAGCTCTCTTATAGACCTTATACCCAGGGACAGCTCTCTTATAGACCTTATACCCAGGGACAGCTCTCTTATAGACCTTATACCCAGGGACAGCTCTCTTACAGCCTTTGCACCCAGGGACAACTCTCATATAGCCCCTGGCCAGTTTGTGCATTGCAGCCCATGCTCGTAACATCTTACATGGAGATCTGCATCAGTCCTTACAATTACAAGTGGCCCTTTAAAGGGAATCTATCTGCAGGTTTTTGCTACCTGATCTAAAAGCAGCATGATGTAGGCTGGCTGGAGTGGTTCTGACGCAATCAGAATTTTTAGATTTAGTCATGGAGCAGAGCTGAGAGATCTGTCCCCGCCCACACCAGGCTCTCTATAGAGTTTGTACATTGGCAGTGAGGTATCAATCAGAGGAGGGGGCCATGCGTGTGACATTGTAGTCCAGTCAATGAGAAGTTCTGCTGCTTAAACAAACAGCAAATAACAGATTGGACCATGACAAAACAGGCATCCCTGGATTCCATGTTTTAACCTTTGCAGCATGCTTTCTTCAGATTACACAGCAAACAGCTACTGAGTCCCTTTGAGGCCAGCCATAATACTGAGTATGAGTTTAACACTCCTGGTATTGAGCATGTGTGCGGAATATAAGTGATAAGAGTGCGACATTAGTCCAGAATGTAAATGATCAGGAATACAGTGTAACAAGGCAACCGAGCTACTCACTAAGACCCCCTTCACACTTCCGTGTCTCTGGTATGTGTTTGGTCCATTTCCTCACGTTCTGGAGACACGGGCACATGTAGACCCATTAAATTCAATGGGTCTGCGCTCACGTGCGTGTTTTGCCATGGACCGTGTGTCCATGTGAAGCATACGTGTGCTCCACACGTAGACATGTCCGTTTTTCTCCGGCATCACGGATGTCACACGGACCGCACGGATGTGATCCGTGTGACATGCACCGGAGGAAACATATGTGCCTGTGAAATAAAAAGAATTTCTATACTCACCTTCCCCAGCGCTGCTGTCTCTGCCGCTGCTGTCACTTGCTTCCGACCGCCGCTCATTATGCTCATTGAATATTCACTGCAGCCGGAAGCAGCAGCAGCGGGAAGTCAGCAAGGCCGGAGACCGTAAATCAGCAATACGGACAGCAACGCTAGTGACAGGTGAGCAGAAAGTTCCAGTTCTCCGTGTGTTATCACGGATAGCACACGGAGAACACACGTGTGCCATAAACACGGTACACGGAGGGCAATACGCACCTTTGACACATCCGTGAAAAACGTGCGTGATTTTCACGGACGTGTGAAAGAGGCCTAAAGCCCGCTTTACACGCTGCAATATATCTTACAATGTGTCGGCGGGGTCACGTCGTAAGTGACGCACATCCCGCATTGTAAGTTACATTGCAGTATGTGACAGGTACGTGCGATGGCGATTGAACGTTAAAACGTTCATCGCATGTACATCGTTAATTTCTCTGGAATTGAACGTCAGATTGTTCATCGCACCCGGGGTAGCGCACATCGCTGTGTGTGACACCCCGGGAACGATGAACAGATCTTACCTGTGTCCTGCGGCTCCCGGCCCACAATGCGGAAGGAAGGAGGTGGGCGGGATGTTTACGTCCCGCTCAGCTCCGCCCCTCCGCTTCTATTGGCCGGCTGCTGCGTGACGTCGATGTGACGCCGAACGTCCCTCCCACTCCAGGAAGTGGATGTTCGCCGCCCACATCGAGGTGGTATGGAAGGTAAGTACGTGTGACGGGGGTTAATCGTTTGTGCGGCATGTTCAACAAATTGAACGTGCCACACATACGATGGGGGCGTTGAAAATCGCATACGATATCGTATGCGAAATTGCAACATGTAAAGCAGGCTTAAGACAGTTTACTGACCAATTTCTGAACAAATTGCAGAAAACAAATAATTTCATACCTAAACCACTTGTGAAGTAAATGGAACAACAGTTAATAGAGGCTAAGGATGGAATTCATGGCCGAGACCATTGAAACCATTGTGTAATTTCACCAGTCTAAACTTACAAACTCCAGGCAATGAAACAGTTGGACAATAGACATATGATAAAGGCAGGACCTCCCCGTAACACACACAAAATAAAAAAAATATTCTTCCTTTGTTCTTTAAGAAGATTGAAAGAGTGAAAACAATTCCGTTGGCCGTGCGGAATCTCATCACTAAAAGTGAATTAACATCGGGCATCCATCATGGGCCGCCTGCCATTCCAATTGAATTATTAGCCGATATTTTCTAAGAAAACAAAGTATCTATATTACTACAGAAAATATGTATGTTGCGTTCCTTTCGCGGAGAAAAAGAAGGATTGCTAGGTCTTCCATTGTCTTACAATAGTTGACTTGCACACAAAAACTTGAGTTTCTTAGACTTTAGACTGTCGGAGATATTTTTGTTTTCAATTGCGGTGTCCAAAGATGTGGCCAGCTGTTTCCCCCGTCTAAGCACAGTCTATCCCTCTGTAATTCTACAGCTGAGATGCACATAGCTAACCCAGCAGCTGCGAGCTGGAGCACCACCAGTAACTAAGTTTAGACTATTAATAGTCCCGAGGCCCTGGGGAAGGCCCTCCTTCTATAAACAGTATTTTTTTACAGTGGTGATTTCATTAGGTTGATTCATGAGGACAAGCATTGCTATTAATTTCTGGTCCGCACAAAGGCAATATTGAAGGCACGAGAAGTTATCGGATGTCCTCGTCTCCAAGGACTCACAGACACCGGAGTCACTAGGTAAATCTGGGATCGAAGATTTTCACTATTGAACACAAGATTTTGCATAAAGAATTCATCTACATAAACTATTCAGTTCTATACACAGAGATTTGAGCTTTTGTTGTAGAGGCCCCTGAGTTGCGTCCACAGAGTAGTTGCCCAGTTGACGGACAATGTGTCAGCATTAGTAATGAGCGGACTCTCAGATAACCGGGACCGGTGGATCTAACCGGATTTAAAAAAAAAATCCAGTTCCAGCCTGGAATTGATCCCAGGTATCTCGCCGAATGCTGGTCCCCATATAAGTCTATGAGGACCAGAATCCAGTGATTAAAAAATGGTGGTAGAATGAATAGGGGGATAGGAGCAAGCAGCTGTACTTCCCGAGGCTCCGGCGTGGCTGTAACTGCTCCTGTGGCCGCGCATTCACTTCCTGGGCTGCTCATTACATTCATTGCATATGCACTGCTTTCCCCGCCCACCGGCGTCTGTGATTGTTGCAGTCAGATGCGCCCCCACCCTGAGTGTTAGCGGACTATGTCCAATCATAGATGGTATGCGTGTCTATCGTGGTACAAAAATAAATACAAATATTTGGCATAGGGTCACCCTATATTATGATACCCAGCACAGATAAAGCATATGGCTACAGGCTGCAGCCCCCAGCCAAGCGCTTATCTTGGCAGTGTATTAAAATAAGAAGACCCACATGTGGCTTTTTTTTTTTAATTATTTAAATAACTAAAATAGCGTGCAGTCCCCCAAATCTTGATAACCAGCCATGATAAAGTCCGACAGCTGGGGGCTGGTATTCTCAGGCTGGAGAGATCCATGGTTATTGGGCCCCCCGAGCCTAAAAATAGCAGCCTGAAGTCACCCAGAATTGTTACATCCATTAAATCTGACAATCCCAGTACTTTACCCGTCTTTTCCCGATTGCCCTAGTGCAGGGGCAGCCAGGGTAATAATGGATTACAGCTGCCACTATGCCCTAGGTGTGCGGAGACGAACTATCCAATCAGGGACTTCCAATGTGGTTCGGGCTTCTAAAAAGTGAAAATTAAGGAGAACTCTTGAAGTGAAGTAAATAAAGTATAAAGATTGTGTAACGAGGTGTCAAGAGATAAACTTTGGTAAAGTAAACCAAATACAAAAGATGGCAAACAATTCCCCGTACGGTATCAATTCATCAAGAACAGCAACTTCTACCCAGCACAGGACATAAAAGTCAGATTCTGTCTTACCCTTGAAAACCATTCAGCATCTTCCATCTTGTACTATTAAATGGGACAGATTGATAGCAGAGTAAATATTTGCAGAAAAAAAATAATATTTGCATAAATAAATCAAAATTATTATTATTTGGACAAAGTTGTCTCATTTTTTTCTTCCGTGTTCAATATTTTTCAAAATCATTCATTTCAAATAAGAGTTCAGTTTAAGGAAGTGTGTCATCAGGAAATGACAGTGTATATCGATCGGGGTGTTCTGTTAGTCGGATTAGTCGTCCTAAGACATATTTATTTCAATAATCTATACTCTTTTCTAATATACTTTCTTTAAAAATTCCCTACCATTCCCTCACTCTTCTTCCCGCTTTTATTTATTTTTCATCAACTTCCTGTTTGAAGACGCTTTGTTTGGGAATCACCAGTGCTTGCTGGGATATTACTGTGTGGTTACTTCTACACCTGTTGTCTGAACCCTGAAATGAAGCGTCATCAGTAACGTCCATTTCAGGGGCTGAGCTGGTCCCTGCTTTACTGAATATGTATGTGTCGGTTGTCATTTCCGACATTTGCTCAGTTTGAGCACCCTGTTCATTGTGAGATAGTACTCTTAATGCACAGTGACAGTGCACTCCCTTGACAGTTGTAATGAAAAGTGGCGAGCCGACAAGAGAGCACACTGTCAGTGCACTTTGTAAAGAGAAAACCAGGGCAAGCAAAAACCATCCCTGTCCCTGAAAAAAAGACATCACTTTCTTGGGTTGGGGCTGGTCTCTGCTTGTCTTTCTTGCAGCGTTCTCTCCTTTGCAATGAGCACTGACTGTCATGAGTGTGTCCCACTCTGGTGAGGCCACTGGCATGTCTGGGATAAGAAGGTCACAATGCATTATTGCTCACAGATCCACTACTTGTATTTGAGTGAAATCTACTTGCTTTTAGTGCTGTAAGGGTTAAGGACTTTTTCCTATCTGGCTGTCCTTTGTAGCCTGAATCACTGGCACATTTCTTTTCTGACCACTCCCCTTAGCTATAAAACGTCACTTTTCTTACCCCCTGAGGCCGGTTATAGAATCTTCATTCTTATGTTGACCACCACTTTAGAAAGAGCTAGTCTCTGGAAGAAGCTGAGAAGTCGTGACAGTTGCATCTGTGGAGTTTAGCTGCATTTAAGTAGCTTAGAGTGTTTTCCTTTTACGTTTCCCTTCCCTTGTGTTGTATTATTTTAGTGGAGAGACGTGTTCTCGCTGGCCTTCTCACTAGCCAGGGTAAGTTCAGAGCAAGTGAGGGCCTAGGCATGTGATTGGCGACAGGGGGAAGGAACCACATAGGGACGTTGGGAGTGCAGGATCAGTCTCAGTTGAGTGGCATAAGGTGACCTTGCTCCCTTGTCCGTAGCTTCCGAGCTCATCATTGTATTGTGTTCCCTGTGTACTACGGCGCTCACCGGAGTTCCCTTATATCTGGTGGAACACCGGTATTCACTGCATGACACTGACAGTGTGCTCTTACCTGCTCACCACTTCTCATTAGAGCTGGCAAGGAAGCCCAATGTCACTGTGCATTGAAAGCAATATCACACAGTAGGGGGCTCCTACTGAGCATTTTTCGGAAGTGACAACCGATGCACGATCAGTAGAGCAGTGATGAGCCCAGTCTCTGAAATGTCAGTGACCGCAGCCTAAGCCACCTGATGACATCTCATTTGATTATCCAAGCAAAAAACATTATACGGTGCTCTAATAAGGCAACCCATAAAGGTTTTGAAGGCCTTGCTAAACCTCATATATGTCTAATTAAAAATAAAAATCAGGGTATTTATCCCAGGAAGTAATGCTTCTTGAGAAGATAGTCTCCGTAATTTTGTGCCGAGAACTTGTCTCCAATGAAGACCTCTGTCAACTATTAGGATATATGGATGTCATAGAAGGATGTCCTCATCTTAGGACCCTCATTATAAGCAAGAACCAGAAGGTGCTTTTTATGACTAGCCTCTATTCTAATGGACCCAAGTTCCCCATCCCTACATCTAAATAACTTCCTGCCCGCCATGTAATACTTTTTACCAGCAGAGGAATGCCTGGCTGGCTGAGGCTGCCGGTGGAAAGCCATTTTCTGAAAGGGGCTCTATCCGAAGAGACAACCGATTTATTAATGAAATTCTAATATGTGTATAATACATATATTTTATCCCAATTTTCTATATTCCTTACAGATTCCTAAACGAACTGACAGAATATGCAGAAAGAAAACAGTTGCTATGTCCTCATATGTTACCTCCGAAATAACCTCCTACATGTTTCTGCAGTCACTTGTGTTATTTCCAGGACCGTCACTACAACATGCTGATCTAATCTTGGCACTGGTGAACTCTGTGAACTTTTAGACTAGCAAGATTTACACATCCTAACTTAGGACCTTAGCGTTGGCACCCAACTGGTCCCAATGAGAATCTACTGCACCCACCATGCCCAGCATAGACCAAAACTTTTAACATCTGCGTGGCTATTTAAGTCTATGAGTAGGTGGCTGGGGGATGGCAATTACGATGGCGGAAGGGTTAAAGGATTATTGCTGCAGTGTCACTTACTTGGCAACTGATATTAGAAGCTAAACAAATGAAACATTTATGTGATCTGCCAAAATACTGGGCCTTTGGTAGCCCCCATGTGGTCAGCATAAAGAGGTAAATAGCCAAAAGTGGGTTTAGAGGGACCATAGCTCTCGTAGAGTGTGGATTCAACGTTTTCATTTTCTAAACTTTTATCAGTTATATGCAGTCTTTGGTTTAGGAAACAAATGTTGGATCAGTGGAGGCCCATCTTGAATGCTTCATAGACTGTAATACAGCTAATACCCATTAGATAAAAGTCAGATGAAATAGCTTCTCTTTGTGACCCCCACCGAAACGCGCGTCAGGGTCCTTTGGAGCTACAGCCTCTTTCGCTGGCAAGGTGGTACAATGGGTGTGTCCTTAATCTTTTTGTCTTGCGGCTATATAGGAAGCTTATGTACTTTTAAAGGGGCAGTGTTACCTTTTCATTTGTGCTGCTATTACTCGTTGCTGCTATTGCACCTCAGCACTTTATACATGATAGATCCTGCCCTTGCACTTCAGCACTTTATTAACTTTATTTATATATGTTTCTCTCCTTAACATCATATCTAGTGCTGCTATACCTACATAGACACTGTTTTGCCCACCACCATAAATGTGGTTTTGCACATTTCCAGCAATTGGGTGTTAACTCCTGTATTTTGTATCCTTACCAGCACCTTTTTGTTTTCTTTATTTTTGTGTAATTGGTATATTCTTACTGATATGTTAATAAAAATGTATACTTTTTTCATCAAGGTAGTATATTGACTCGTTTCTATGTTTTGTTTTTTTTATCAGTTATATGCAGTCTTTGGTTTAGAAAACAAATGCTGGATTAGTGGAAGTCCATCTTGAAGGCTCCATGGACTGTAATACAGCTAATACACATTCGATAAAAGTCAGATGAAATAGCTTATTTTGACCACAACGAATGATTGGTTGCAGTTTTGGTGAAATGACCAATTTCCTGACCAATGAAAGTGTAGTGCCGGCGTCTCTGCAGAGACGCCAACTAAAGACCGCTTTACACGCTGCGATATTGGTACCAATATCACTAGCGTGCGTACCCGCCCCCATCTGTTGTGCGACACGGGCAAATCGCTGCCCGTGCCGCACAACATCGCCCAGACCCGTCACACGTACTTACCTGCCCGGCGACGTCGCTGTGACTGGCGAACAGCCTCCTTTCTAAGGGGGCAGTTCCTTTAGCGTCACAACAACGTCACTGAACCGCCGCCCAATAGAAGCGGAGGGGCGGAGATGAGCGGGACGTAACATCCCGCCCACCTCCTTCCTTCCGCATAGCGGCCGGGAGGCAGGTAAGGAGAGCATCCTCGTTCCTGCGGCGTCACACGTAGCGATGTGTGCTGTCGCAGGAACGAGGAACAACTTTGTTACTGCTGCAGTAATGATAATTGAGAATGGACCCCCATGTCACCGATGAGCGATTTTGCATGTTTTTGCGACGATGCAAAATCGCTCATAGGTGTCACATGCAACGGCATCGCTAATGCGGCCGGATGTGCGTCACAAATTCCGTGACCCCAACGACTTGCATTAGCGATGACGTAGCGTGTAAAGCCCCCTTTACTCACCACCCCGACCGGGTCATGTCCTCCCCCGCACTTCCCCGGCCATCCACGTGTGCTGCTGCCTCCTTAAACCAGATGGCTCCTCTTAACGTTGACCCTGGTCTTCTACGGTAGCAGGTTGAGCAGAGCCTCCTTACTCTGGGATCACCGTTTAATGCACTTGATAGCTCCCTATAGCATTTGGCGGTATTTTGCTGAATAATGAGCTATACAGATAAAAGAAATGTGAGACCTGAGCTGCAGAAAGCTTGTTCCTGGGATTTTGTCCAGAAGATTTCTGTAATGGAACAATTTATGCTTAAATCATCGAGGATTAAAAAGAAGAAAGTTAATTTATCTGAGAAAAAAATAGTACCCGTTCTGCAATCTCCCAAAGAGATGCCAAAATTTGACAAGACGCCTTCTTCATTCATCCAGCTCTTGCATGCCCCTCCTGACCTGGGAAAAAAAAGAAAGCTGTTGTCTTAAGCTAAATTATCCCGCAGTTTGATAAAAGGAGTAAAATACGGGCAGATAAGTTTCCAAAAGCTCTCTGGGCTTCCTCTAATGATTATCATTACCCCGGCTCTGAACTCTATTGACAAAATGCCGCTGTGTTGTGGAAAACATAACTCGCATCCTTTATAGAAGGAACAGGTTAATTAAAAGATCTAATGAGGATGACCTGATTACCCTATTTGGTGGGTAACTCGCTGAGTAGTGGGCACAGGTACGAGTGTTTCTCAAACCAAAAACCAGATCATTCAGATGGTTGAGGACCCAAAATCTTATTAGGTTCTTGTGATACCGAACAACATTTTTTACGGCTAGACGCCGGAGGCGTCCTCCTTCTCAAGTCAGAGTTAGGGTGCCTACTGACTCCCCGTTGCCCAAGACTCATTCTGCAGGTTCTGCTCCACCTCAGCGCCGTTCTCAACATTTGGCCAATTCCTCCGCTGTGTTACCGGTGGCTATTCAGCTGCCAGAGTCTAAGGGGTACTTTGCACACTACGACATCGCAAGCCGATGGTAGCGATGCCGAGCGCGATTGTCCCCGCCCCCGTCGCACATGCGATCTCTTGTGATAGCTGCCGTAGCGAAAATTATCGCTGCAGCAGCTTCACATGCACTTACCTGCCCTGCGACGTCGCTCTGGCTGGCAAACCGCCTCCTTCCTAAGGGGGCGGGTCGTGCGGCGTCACAGCCATGTCACAGGGCAGGCAGCCAATAGAAGCAGGGGGGCGGAGATGAGCGGCCGTAAACATCCCGCCCACCTCCTTCCTTCCGCATTGCAGCCGGGACGCAGGTAAGGAGATGTTCCTCGCTCCTGCGGCTTCACACACAGCAATGTTTGCTGACACAGGAACGAGGAACAACATCGTAACATCGGTCCTTCCGAAATTATGGAAATGACCGACACTATACCGATCATACGATTTTGACGCTTTTGTGCTTGTTAATCATAGTAAAAACAATTCACATACTCCGATGTCGACAGCGACGTTGGATGTGCAACACCTGCGATGTCGTAGTGTGCAAAGTACCCCTAAGTGTGGAAAGTGGGCGAGTGCACATGCGCGGGCCGAGTCTTTTTCTTAAGCGGGCTTTACACGCTACGACATATCTAACGAGATGTCAGCGGGGTCACGTCGTAAGTGACGCACATCTGGCCTCGTTAGTAATATTGTAGCGTGTGACAGCTATGAACGAGCAGAAATACTCACCTTCTCGTTCATCGCTGACAAGTTGCTCATTTTCTAAAAATCGCACGTCCTGTTCTTCATCATACCCGTGGCAGCACACATCGCTCTGTGTGACACCCCGGGAACGATGAACACAGGTTACCTGTGTCCCGCCGGCAATGAGGAAGGAAGGAGGTGGGCGGGATGTTTACATCCCGCTCATCTCCGCCCCTCCGCTTCTATTGGCCGGCCGCTGTGTGACGTTGCTGTGACGTCGAACGTCCCTCCCCCTTCAGGAAGTGGATGTTCGCCGCCCACAGCGAGGTCATTTGGAAGGTAAGTACGTGTGACGGGGGTTACAACATTGTGCGACACGGGCAACAAATTGCCCGTGCCACATAAACGATGGGGGCGGGTGCGATCGCAAATGCGAGCGCACGACATATTGAAACGTGTAAAGCAGGCTTAAGTCTGACTCTTTGGCCAATTCACATGCGTGTGACGTGGCATCTTCAGATTAGACATCAGCTACTCCGATGACGTGGCTTCTCTGATTGGCCGTTGGACGTCCGTTACGCCGACTGGGCATGAGCTGAGACTAGGCGGTGCTTAGGTTATATATGGACGCCTATATTATTTGTAGCAGGTGCGCATATAGTGGTTCTGCTGCATTTGCATTTCTGTTTGCTAATTGGCGCTAGGTTCTCTACCGTGGTGTGGTAGTCTTAATCTCACAGTCATTTACTGTAGTGTCAGTGTGCAAATAACACTGACCGTTTGGCGCCTTTCTTTTATAAACCCAATAATACTGAAGTCTGAAGTTGTCCGTCCAGCTCTTTGAGCACTTAGCAGCTCGGTGGACCCCAGGTTGCACTTAGAGTGGTATTTAAGCATCCTCTCTCTGTAAGCCGCCAACCCTTTTCATAACAACATCCATGTCCTAACATTGCACCAAAGTCATATTTTGGGGGTCCCAACAGTAAGATGATCAGAAACCTTTCTAACAAAATAGGGTTGTTGTTATGCCTCCCCTGGTGAGTTGGATCCTAAAAGCTCTTGGTTTGAATGAGTAGTTGTTATGTAGCACGGAAAGTTGATGTTGGTGCAGCAGGGAACTCTAGATGGAACAACAAAGGCAGAATGGCAAAGGGACGAGCAAGCTGGAACCATGAAATCTGATGAAGTAGAGGTGGGAAAACTGCAAGAGGCATGAAAAAGTTGAAGTTTCCCAGAAAGCAGAGGAAAATTAGTGATGAGGAACCGGTACAGCAGAGATGAGATACACATTAGGTTCTAAGGTAGGGCTGGTCCAGTGTCATGCCCGGGTAACTGGATGAGAAGGAAGCGGGTCCACTGATCCAAGATACCATTCAGTGGTATGAAGGAGTGGACTTGAGCCGCTAGCAAGACTTTACCACAACCGCAGAAGGTGAAGCAGTCAGAACGCTGGCAAGTAACCGCCAGGAGGCAGCCCCAGGGGATCCTGGTACATCGGCAGCTGGTGCCACAGAACAAAAAACAGAAGCAGGAGGGGATGAGGCAGAAGCTGGTGCAGGCCTATTACGGAAGCTACTGGAGGACGGAAGGTACAGGCAGGGTCTGGAGGACACAGGATAGATGCAGGCAGGTACACGGACAATGCTAGGCAGGAACAAAGATAAGGTCGTGGAACAGTACAGAGAACGGGTACAAGCACAGAAACCTGACAAGTAGTATGGCCAAACTAGCTACGAGACCCTGTTGAACAGGCATCTCCCAATGGGAAGGCAAAAAGGTGATCCAGCTCAGCTGTGGCAAGGTCCGGCATGCAGGGATAACACTCTGGTAGTGCAGGGATCCAATAGAAGAAAAAAGATAATCCAGCTTCCGGAATAATATAAAATCTTGTTCAACCTTTATTTTAAAGGACGTAAAAATAATTATCATTACAAGGACAAAATAGGGAGCCCATGTGCAGCAACGCGTTTCAAACGCTACCTGCGTTCTTTGTCAAGCCTGCATTTTTTACGTCCTTAAAATAAAGCTTGAACAAGATTTTATATCTCCTAATGGGGGAGGATGCCTTATATGCACTGTGCCTAACCGGCGGGGGTCAGGGAGTACTTACGGGTTAGGTTGCGCTGACCGTTTAAGAAAAGGGAGAGCAGTGTGGCTGCACCCAAATGCACTCCCGAGAGCCCCACGGCGTATGCGCAGGCCTTTGGAGCCAGGGGACGGACCAGGAAGCATGGAGCAGAAGGAATGTCGGCACCCTTGACACATGGAGAATGGGGGTGCCGACAGAGGGACAGGACAAAGCTCGGGACCGGACAAAGGCTGTGGGAGCAGCGAAGATGAGCAGGGAAGAGCGTCGGTGCCCACCATCTCAACGAGCTTGTAAGGCCTGGGAACATGGTGTCATAGACGAACAGAAACCCAGCAACAGATGGAGGATGAGGGATCAACTCCTTTTCTGCACCAAAATCATAGATTTTTTTCATGATGTGGGGACTTCACATTAGGTGAAATCTTCGGACTACAGGAAGCAGCTTATTAATGGTTTTCCAAGATCAGGAGTAAATTGTGCTAAAGGGGGATAAGGCATAAAATCAAATTCTATTACAGTGCTATCCACTTTTCTTTCATTACCTTGCTGCAGCAACAGACATTAACTCTACCAATGTAACCACTGCAACCAATCACTGGTCTCAGCGGTCTTATGTCAATCCCCACTTAGGCCAGTGATTGGATGCAGTAGGGTAAGGAAAGACAAGTGAGGATCACCACAGAGGATTGGCAGACGATTTGTAATCCAATGTTGGAAAGCTTCACAGTCGTCACTGCTTTTTCCAAAATTTTATAACTGTAGATCCTTAAGGGGGTTTTACACGCAGCGGTATCGCTAGCGAGCATACCCACCCCTGTCGTTTGTGCGTCACGGGCAAATCCCTGCCCGTGGCGCACAATATCGTTAGGAGCTGTCACACGGACTTACCTGCCCTGCAACGTCGCTCTGGCCGGTGATCTGCCTCCTTTCTAAGGGGGCGGTTCGTGCGGCGTCACAGCGGCGTCACTAAGCGGCCGCCCAATAGAAGAGGAGGTGTGGAGATGAGTGGGACGTAACATCCCGCCCACCTCCTTCCTTCCTCATTGCCAGCGGCCGCGGGTAAGCTGTTGTTCGTCGTTCCTGAGGTGTCACACATAGCGATGTATGCTGCCATGGGAACAACGAACAACCTGCGTCCTCAACAATCAACGATTTTTTTAAAATGAACGACGTGTCAACGATGGACGATTTGGTGAGTATTTTCCATTGTTAACACTCGCTCATAGGTGTCACACGCAACGATGTCGCTAACAATGCCGGATGTGCGTCACGGAATCCGTGACCCCGGCGATATATCGTTAGATACGTCGTTGCGTGTAACGGGGCCTTAAGGCGTATGACTACTATTGTCACGATGTCACTACACATATTGCGCAAGGACCAAGAAGGCACCCGGAGAGTGGTATAACATAGAAAAAACACCAGGGTAACAGTACAATTGAAGGCCCTGGCGCTAGGTAGAGGGGAGCGGGGTCATCTCCTAGGGCCGCCATCAGGGCATTACAGCTGTGACTCGTGTACCGGGCCCGGTGAAGAGGGGGGGCCCGGCCGAGCCTGGGGTAATTACTTAGCTTTATAAAGCCTCGACCCCCCCCTTCACCGAGCCTCAGTCTCAGCCGCAGCAGAGGGGCCCGGCCATGTCGCTTCAGCCACTAGTGCACATGACTAAGGTGCGTGCGAAGCCCTTCCAGGGCATCACATGCAAATTAGCCATGTGGTGGGAGGCACTGTGAGCGGAGCAGAGCAGGGAGGCTGCGTGTCATCCTGTGTCCCAGCGTGATGAGGTCATCACTCTGCGCTTCATCACAGTGCTGCGGGCAATGCGGAGCTGGCGAGCACGCAGCATCCAGCAAGTAGCGGTAGGCGCTCTATGAGTTGAAGATCGCCAGGGGTAGAGGGGCCCACTGACTGCAGCACAGGGTGGTGGAGGGGCCCGCTGACTGCAGCACATGGTGGTGGAGGGGCCGGCTGACTGCAGCTCCGGGTGTTGGAGGGTCCAGTTGACTGCAGCACAGGGTGGTGGGGGCCTGCTGACTGCAGCACACGTGCCTAGGCCCTCACTGGCCCTGAACTCACCCTGACTAGTGAAGGCTAAAGAGATGCTAGCTTCGCCACTGCAATAAGGCAACATGATGTAGGAGAGACAAACAGGTGAGGAAAGACCCAACAAATGACACTTCAGCATAAACTTTTCAGCTGCAACAGAAGAAACACTTCAGTTTTCTCCAAAGACTGGCTCCTTCCAAGTGGACAGCATATGTATGCGTTATAGCCGGCTTTGGAAGGAGTGAGGAGTGGATATTTATAGTATAAGGGAGTGGTTGCAGCTGAGATTACAACTACCTGTTAGATCACTGCAGGATAGACATGAACCTTAACCCCTTCAGTATTGGAAGAAATTTAATATGCTCCAGAGAACTGGTGCAGCACTAAAGAAGTATTTGAGAAATTAACAGGAGATTTGGATTGTAAAAATTAGTGCAACATCATCTGCATATGACAAAGCCCACGTAGGGTAGTAATTACAGTAGAGATGAGGAGGGTTATGTGGTAGTGCAATATTCTGGAGAACTTCGTCAGTGGGAATGGTGAATACTGGATGTGAACAAGCTTCAGTTGAGCAATTTTTGAGTTTCCTAATTCAGGTGATAAAGAGAAATATATAATAATCATAGCAGAAAAATATATCTTGCTCTTCTCTATAAAATACATTTTCCCCCCAGTCCTAGAATGGAAAGAGGTTGTTATGTGCACTGTGCCTTGGCAGGTGCGAGGTCACGATCACAGCATAGTACCCATGATGACAGCCGGAGTACAACAGCGCCCAGGCAGACAAATGGACAATAATAGGGTCTAAATGGGGTAGCAAAACAGAAGGTGCCACCCAACTGCTAAAAAAGGGTGAGCTCAAAAATACAGCAATTATTTAGATACATTTCACAATTATCTGGCAAAGCTGCAGAGGCTTCAGTATGTGAAGTCTGCAATATACGGTACTCTACATCCTCTATGGGCAGCATTTAAAATATTTGGCAAGAAAACAAAAATAGGAAATCAAATATGTCAACTTTTTGTAGTTTATGAACTGCCAGATAAATATAACAATGAACAAAAGAATAAAATAAACAAAAAGAACAATAAAAAAAATTAACTATCAAAACAAAGATCAAACTCTCTAATTGAAATAAACATTCTAATACCACAGAGTTGACTATACTGTAGTATTAAGTGTCCATTACACGATCCTGCTCCTGGGCCAGTGATGACGCTCTCCACCAGCTTATTGCCAAGTTGGTGAATGCAATATTCTTTACAGCTGCACTCAAAATGGTTGAGACTAGTGAGGAGCGGGCACTACCATGCTCGGGTGCTCAGTACTCATAACTAGTGATGAGCGGGCACTACCATGCTCGGGTGCTCAGTACTCATAACTAGTGATAAATGAACACTACCATGCTCGGGTGCTCAGTACTCGTAACTAGTGATGAGCGGGCACTACCATGCTCGGGTGCTCAGTACTCGTAACTAGTGATGAGCGGGCACTACCATGCTCGGGTGCTCAGTACTCATAACTAGTGATGAGCGGGCACTACCATGCTCGGGTGCTCAGTACTCATAACTAGTGATAAATGAACACTACCATGCTCGGGTGCTCTGTACTGGTAACTAGTGATGAGCGGGCACTACCATGCTCGGGTGCTCAGTACATGTAACTATTGATAAGGGATCACTACGGTGCTCACCACGTGAGCATGGTAGAGCTCACTCATCACTAGTTACCAGTACAGAGCACCCGAGCATGGTAGTGCCCGCTCATCACTAGTTACCAGTACAGAGCACCCGAGCATGGTAGTGCCCGCTCATCACTAGTTACCAGTACTGAGCACCTGAGCATGGTAGTGCCCGCTCATCACTAGTTACCAGTACTGAGCACCCGAGCATGGTAGTGCCCGCTCATAACTAGTTACCAGTACTGAGCACCTGAGCATGGTAGTGCCCGCTCATCACTAGTTACCAGTACTGAGCACCTGAGCATGGTAGTGCCCGCTCATCACTAGTTACCAGTACTGAGCACCTGAGCATGGTAGTGCCCGTCCATCACTAGTTACCAGTACCGAGCACCCGAGCATTGTAGTGCCCGCTCATCACTAGTTACGAGTACTGAGCACCCGAGCATGGTAGTGCCCGCTCATCACTAGTTACCAGTACTGAGCACCTGAGCATGGTAGTGCCCGTCCATCACTAGTTACCAGTACCGAGCACTCGAGCATGGTAGTGCCCGCTCATCACTAGTTACCAGTACTGAACACCCGAGCATGGTAGTGCCCGCTCATAACTAGTTACCAGTACTGAGCACCTGAGCATGGTAGTGCCCGCTCATCACTAGTTACCAGTACTGAGCACCTGAGCATGGTAGTGCCCGTCCATCACTAGTTACCAGTACCGAGCACTCGAGCATGGTAGTGCAAGCTCATCACTAGTTACCAGTACCGAGCACCCGAGCATGGTAGTGCCCGCTCATCACTAGTTACGAGTACTGAGCACCCGAGCATGGTAGTGCCCGCTCATCACTAGTTACCAGTACTGAGCACCTGAGCATGGTAGTGCCCGTCCATCACTAGTTACCAGTACCGAGCACTCGAGCATGGTAGTGCTCACTTATCACTAGTTACGAGTACTGAACACCCGAGCATGGTAGTGCCCGCTCATCACTAGTTACCAGTACCGAGCACCCGAGCATGGTAGTGCCCGCTCATCACTAGTTACCAGTACCGAGCACCCGAGCATGGTAGTGCCCGCTCATCACTAGTTACGAGTACAGAGCACCTGAGCATGGTAGTGCCCGCTCATTACTAGTTACCAGTACTGAACACCCGAGCATGGTAGTGCCCGCTCATCACTAGTTACCAGTACCGAGCACCCGAGCATGGTAGTGCCCGCTCATCACTAGTTACCACTACTGAGCACCCGAGCATGGTCCATCTATCCTGTCTCCAAGCTCATGTCTTCTTTTCATGGCTGCCATAATGATGAGTCAGGTAGAATTTAGGTTCCTGACTTCGACATTGGGTCTCATCCCCTCCCCACATCCCCCCCCCCCTGTAATCCAGCTGTGAATATGCCCTAACCAAAAACTGAAACGCTGTGTTATGATATTTACTCGTACATAAGAACGCTCACAATACAAAGATTTCCGCTACGAGCGCGATGAGCGCCATTCACCGAGATTTCCTGCTAATTATATTGAATTAGAATAATCCAGAGAGAAACATATTCAATTACAGGTGTATTTTATTACCGGGATGAAAAGATTGCACATAAAACCGCAGGTGTCGCCCTTCCTGTGTGAAAACATAATTACAATGTGAATTCTAAACCCCGGCTCTTCTGCTGTTTCTGCGCGGGTTCTGGAATGGCTTTACTGCTGTTTTATGTATTAGGAGCTGAGCACATACCGGGGCCTAATGGATGTTTGGACGGATGTTCAGGCCGCACGGCCGCTCCTATTAAAGCGGTTTATGACATTAGACACAATTTGGGCTCATGCACGCGGCCATATAACGTGAATACGGCAGCGGTAAAAGTCCACGCAGCAATACCGTGCTCCGTATGTTCCCGCTTTCATAGGAACCAATGCAGATTTTTCTTTTTTAATGAATTCTGTTCATTAAGTCAACAGAAGAAAAAAAAAGTGCCTCATTCTATCCACTAACATAGTACAGAGATATTTTCCCCTGTAAGCCTGGCTTCATAATGCAGAGCCATGCATTGGCACCATATGGCGGCACTAAGAGCGTCTGTAGCTCTACTGTAGAGGCTGTGTATGAGGGCGGTGTTTCCAAAGGCCAAAGATATATATATACCGTACATTCTATCTATCATTTTATCTATATATATTCTCTCCATCTACACAATTTGGCGAAACTATTGGGGCACGTGTCCGGTTTTTCATTTGGTCCCATTGCCCCTGGGGTATAGGAGTCACCGATGTAACAAGTCCGTTCATGACATTTCTTCCTCCTAAATCTTTCCCCATCACCTGTGAATGATAGTATTGAGAACTTGAAGGAGTCACAGCAACTCAGCTATAAAATGAAGACTCCCCCCCCCCGTAACATTACAGAGCAGGGTCCAAGTGCTGAGGAGCAGAGGGCGAAAAAGTCACCAATGCTCTGCTGACCCCATAACTACAGAGTCCAGACCTCCTCTGGTAACATCAGTACAAACACTGCGCCCACCAGGAGCTTGATGGCCGAGCAGCTGCAGCTGTACATCACCAAGCACAATGCCGAGCCATACATCACCAAGCACAATGCCGAGCCGTACATCACCAAGCACAATGCCGAGCCGTACATCACCAAGCACAATGCCGAGCCATACATTACCAAGCACAATACTGAGCCATACATCACCAAGCACAATGCCGAGCCATACATCACCAAGCACAATGTCGAGCCATACATCACCAAGCACAATGCCGAGCCGTACATCACCAAGCACAATGCCGAGCCGTACATCACCAAGCACAATGTCGAGCCATACATCACCAAGCACAATGCCGAGCCGTACATCACCAAGCACAATGCCGAGCCGTACATCACCAAGCACAATGTCGAGCCATACATCACCAAGCACAATGCCGAGCCATACATCACCAAGCACAATGCCGAGCCGTACATCACCAAGCACAATGCCGAGCCATACATTACCAAGCACAATACTGAGCCATACATCACCAAGCACAATGCCGAGCCATACATTACCAAGCACAATGCCGAGCCATACATCACCAAGCACAATGCTGAGCCGTACATCACCAAGCACAATGCTGAGCCATACATCGCCAAGCACAATGCCGAGCCATACATCACCAAGCACAATGCCAAGCCTTACATCACCAAGCACAATGCTGAGCCATACATCCCCAAGCACAATGCCGAGCCATACATCACCAAGCACAATGCCGAGCCGTACATCACCAAGCACAATGCCGAGCCGTACATCACCAAGCACAATGCCAAGCCATACCTCAAAGAGCACAATGCTGAGCCGTACATCACCAAGCACAATGCTGAGCCATACATCGCCAAGCACAATGCCGAGCCGTACATCACCAAGCACAATGCCAAGCCATACCTCAAAGAGCACAATGCTGAGTCGTACATCACCATGCACAATGCTGAGCCATACATCACCAAGCACAATGCCAAGCCGTACATCACCAAGCACAATGCTGAGCCATACATCACCAAGCACAATGCCGAGCCTTACATCACCAAGCACAATGCCGAGCCGTACATCACCAAGCACAATGCCGAGCCGTACATCACCAAGCAAAATGCCAACCCGTACATCACCAACCACAATGCCGAGCCGTACATCACCAAGCACAATGTTGAGCCGTACATTACCAAGCACAATGCCGAGCCGTACATCACCAAGCACAATGGCGATCCGTACATCACCAAGCACAATGCCGAGCCGTACATCACCAAGCACAATGCCGAGCCGTACATCACCAAGCACAATGTCGAGCCGTACATTACCAAGCACAATGCCGAGCCGTACATCACCAAGCACAATGCCGAGCCGTACATCACTAAGCATATTGCCGAGCCATACACCACCAAGCACAATGTCGAGCCATACATCACCAAGCACAATGCCAAGCCGTACATCACCAAGCACAATGCCGAGCCGTACTTCACCAAGCACAATGCCGAGCCGTACATCACTAAGCATATTGCCGAGCCATACACCACCAAGCACAATGTCGAGCCGTACATCACTAAACATAATGCTGAGACGTACATCACCAAGCACAATGCCGAGCCGTACATCACCAAGCACAATGCTGAGCCGTACATCACCAAGCACAATGCCAAGTCGTACATCACCAAGCACAATGCCGAGCCGTACTTCACCAAGCACAATGCCGAGCCGTACATCACTAAGCATAATGCTGAGCCGTACATCACCAAGTACAATGTCGAGCCGTAAATCACTAAACACAATGCCAAGCCGTAAATTACCAAGCACAATGCCAAGTCATACATCACGAAGCACAATGTCGAGCCGTACATCACTAAACACAATGTCGAGCCGTACATCACTAAGCACAATGCCGAGCCGTACATCACTAAGCACAATGCCGAGCCATACATCACTAAGCACAATGCCGAGCCATACATCACTAAGCACAATGCCGAGCTGTATATCACCAAGCACAAAGCTGAACATCGGATAAAGCCACCACCACTGGACTCTGGAGGAGACGTGTTCGGTGCAGCAATGGATCACACTGCTTTATCTGCAGCTGATGCATGATGGATTGGTGAATGTCAAATAACGTTACCTGCCTGACTGCACTGTGCCCCCTGTACAATTTGGTGGAGGAGGATAATGCTCTGGGCTGTTATCAGGGGTCGTCCTCATGAAAGCAAATCTAAATGTTGTAGCACAAGACAATGTAAAGAATTGTAGCCTCCATCTTTGTGGGAGCTGTTTGAGTAAGGCCCTTTAAGACATGGAGGGGGGTGTTTAGTGGAAGAACATGACCAGTTGCACAGAGCCCGGACCTCAGCCCCAGATACATAGATTTAGAGATCACCATTCATTTTTTCCATTTTGATGTAAACCATTACTAACATGTAATATAAGATTTACCGTCCTGAAAGCATTTTTTACATTCTAGGTAGAAAAGCAGCAGATGGAGTGAGCTGTAGTGACACGTTCTATATAAAGCCGCTCGTCAGCTGCGCTCGGGATGACACTGTCATCATGACAACTAATCACAACACTTTGTGTGTCCAGCTGCAACCTCAACACAACAACAATGCCGACAGTCCCTGACCCCACAGCCAAACCTGCGGTGAACACGAGCCCGGGCAGGGATTTGGCGCAAGACTAAGAAAATAATGAAGGAAATGTTTCTTTTAGAGGCACTTGTGAGGCTATGAATAGAAGCAGGGATACGCGGCATTAACATAAGCAGACACATTACCGGTTTTTGTTTCATGGTGGACTCCTACAACATACCCGCTGGTAATGAACTCCAGGATCCTATGTAAGAAAAGCCCTGACACCTACATGGGGTACACGAGGAGTTATTTATCTTGTAAGAATGGAACATGCTGACCTTTACACTCCGACCGGCCATAATCATATTCCACTTTTACTTTAGCCTCCGCAATAATAGCTTGTGTAGCGGCCAATCCTCCGTATGCTGGTAGCCATTTCTTCTCGGTTTGATTTGGAGGTATAGATAATTAAGGGCTAAAATAGCTAATAATGAGATAATACTTATTATGTAGGGTAAAAATAAGGTTGGTGAAGTCAATGAGGTTCACGAAAAATCTGAAAATTATTAGACAACCCAATGGTTTTGTTAGAAGTGCTGTTGAGATCCAAGAATCAGTTATGTTGTGTTTTTAAGACAACCTGTTTATAGGTAAAATAAGGCCCGTTTTTACACTTACTGTATTCCCGCCAGTCTCCTGAGTATTCCTCTTTTTTTCTTTTTTAAATCCTCCATACAGTTTTAGAGATATGGGCCTTATTATTTAGTGCTACATTTTATGGTCTTTTCCAAATGGACACGCCCCAGAGGATCCTGTGAGCTACACCCCTTTGATAAAGACCATAAAGTCCTGTGAGACACGCCCCAGTGGATCCTGTGAGATACACCCCTGTCATAAAGACCATAAAATCCTGTGAGACACGCCTCAGAGGATCCTGTGAGCTACACCCCTTTGATAAAGACCATAAAGTCCTGTGAGACACGCCCCAGAGGATCCTGTGAGCTACACCCCTTTGATAAAGACCATAAAGTCCTGTGAGACACGCACCAGAGGATCCTGTAATCTACACCCCTGTCATAAAGACCATAAAATCCTGTGAGACACGCCCCAGAGGATCCTGTGAGCTACACACCTGTCATAAAGACCATAAAATCCTGTGAGACACGCCCCAGAGGATCCTGTGAGCTACACCCCTTTGATAAAGACCATAAAGTCCTGTTAGACACGCCCCAGAGGATCCTGTGATCTACACCCCTGTCATAAAGACCATAAAATCCTGTGAGACACGCCCCAGAGGATCCTGTGATCTACACCCCTGTCATAAAGACCATAAAATCCTGTGAGACACTCCCCAGAGGATCCTGTGATCTACACCCCTGTCATAAAGACCATAAAATCCTGTGAGACACGCCCCAGAGGATCCTGTGAGCTACACCCCTTTGATAAAGACCATAAAAGTAAGCTCAATAAGGCCCATACCAAGGCCCGTAATAAGGCTCAATCACGGCACATATCTCTCCAACCATGGTTAGGCAGCCAAGGGATTGAGATGAGAGCAATAACTACTTCTGACTGGATGACCGGTCCTATTTAACTATTTAAAGGGGAATTTAAATTGAATGTTTATCCTTAGAAGAAGAATTTCCAGGAACATCACCATAGTCACCATTTACACTGCAAAATTTTTAATATGTAACCCCCACCCTTGAGGAACACCATCCAAACAGAGAAATACCTCACGTGTGCCTGATTTCCATGACTGTACTTGTAAAATATGGACTTTTGGCATGTATACTCCACCAATACATGCACAGGAATATTAATTTGCTTAGTCAACAAATAAGACTTTGTGAATCCGGTGATTACTGCTACATCTTTTTTTTTCTGAGGATGGACCCCATTAAAAATACATTGGTGACCATCAACTGAAAGTCTTGGACAATGCCATAACATTAAGACAATAACATTTCTGATCCCTTGTTTCTCCACAGGTAACTTCAACTTCAGGTTCCAGAAGGACCATCATGTGTTGATAAAACAGTATTGGTGACAGTGACACAAAAATTATTTGTGCTTTCCGATGAAGGAAGGTGTGTGCCAAGTGTGGCATAGTCAATTACTCTTAGTGGATCCCTGGCCATTGTTCTAAAACAAGCTCTGTTTTTTTCCTAAATAGAACACTGGTCAAGACCCAAGACCACTTTGGATAGCGCACCCAATCACCAAGGAGTTGGGGACCTCCCCGCTAACCTTTCTTTAATTGGATAGTCTTCAACCTCTATCAGTAGGGGGCCACCAGAGGATGTGCCATGGGCACTGTGTGCCAAAGGACAAGACCCAAGAAAACTTTGGATAGGGCACCCGATCACCAAGTAGTTGGGGACCTCCTAGCTGACCTTTGACTAATTGAATAGTCTTCAACCTAAACCAGGGGGACACTAGAGCATGTGCCATGGGTACTGTGTGATGAAGGGAGAAACCAGACAACAATTTGGCCTTGTCCAGGCTTTTTTCAATGATTATAAATCACAACTCATGCTCAGATTGGAAGACCCGGTCCGATTTTCATATCTCCTGACCTGAACCACAACTGTCTTAAAGGTCTTCTGATCCAAGCATGGTGCATGAACTTGGACCATTGGCCAGAGAACATAACTTTTTCCATGAGTGAAGAAAATCCTACCTACATCTTGGGGAACGAGAACCCCTCTATAAGAATATGGGACCTGATGAGAAAGCTGCACATGGTCTGCCCCATTGTGTGCACTTGTATTTGATAACTAAAGGCCCCTGAATGAAGATAATTTCTAGAAATAATTAATAGCAGCAGTGAGCGCTGTTTTTCTGCAGACAGACAATTAGCATGTTGATGGTATTATTTCTGATCTCGGTGGATTTATCACGCATGATTGGCTAAATCTCTCATTTCAGATCTTGTCCAATGTCGGTCTCCTGTGGCCCTCGCTCAGGTTCTGCTGCTTCATGAAGCCATAAATGACTGTTAACGATACATTTTCATTTACTACCAAAGTTTATTTCTCTGAACATCATAATAAAATATGTGATATGGTCATTTACCACCCAGATAGCTCCACTCATGTCCATTTGCAGCAGTTGGCTTTGGGGGTCTTTGTGCCGGAAAATTGGCTGCAAATCTCTGGTGTTTATCCGCAAATGTTAATAGAAGAGTCTAATGGCCTAAGGAACAGTCCTTTTTTTTTGCTTATGACACGCACAACCTAACACAGCGGTAGATTATGACCTATTAAAGTGAATAGGTGGCGATATGTTGAACCGGAGAACAGCCACAACGGTCAAAGTCTTGCTTTTCAGCAGCATATCGGTAGAGATGCCGAGTGTCAGATCCCTCACCGATCTAAAATAATGTGGTAAGGATACGTCAGCAATACAATATGCCTTAAAACCCCTTTAACTCTTGCGATACTTCCCTGTAGACCTAAAAATTAAGTATTTTGATGCATTTAAGCCTAACATTGTCAATGGTGTCCTATGGATATATTTGGCGCATGCGCTTGAACCTTTCCTGGCCTATGCACCAATGTTCAAACATGATCCTTAGTGGGTAATGATTATCAGTTTTATGGGCACATACAGAAAAAGTGTTGGTTTCATAATTTTCAAGTTTAGTTTCCAGTTACACCAAATCACCTCTTTAGGAGGCAGAAGCCAGCACTGACTGGACGTGGTGCTCGCGTGACGTCACAACGTCAAGTGAGCTCCGCGAACACAACCACTGACACCGCTGGAGCCATGTCAGCCGCGGAGGTGAGTATAGGCTTTATTTTTTTTACCTGGGGGGGAACTTGTGGAATCGGATGGGGCTGTCCTAGTAGAAGACAACCCTTTTAAAGGGATTGTGCACATGTAATAGGTCATGATAATAAAATAGCAAGGTTACTCACCTAACAATCACTCAGGGTTTCTCATGAGTCCTTCTGTACATGTTGGTCACTGCTATGACATCCGAGCAGTAAACTGGCAGCAGTAGGGCAGCAATGGTTGGGGATGGGCAGAGGCGGTAAACTTGCTTTTTGTATTTTAACACCATCTTTAATCCATTTTATTACATTATAAACAAACCCTTTCGTTATTTTGGTGATTTATGATCATGAAGATACCAAATAAATGCAAAAATCTCCTGAAGAACTGGTTCCTCACTACCCGATATCGTCTTCAGAGTAACTGGTGACAAAATTAAAGGGGTTGTCCACTTCTTGGATAACCCCTTCTGATTCCACTTGTCCATTATTACCTTTATCCCTAATAACCAGCTTTTCCCAGACATCACTCTGATCCCAGCCCTCTGACCCCAGAAGTTTAATTCTTTGCTCACTGTCGTCAGTAATGATGGTCTCCCCACCTTAAGGAAGTTGTCCACTACTAACTAATTCTGATTCCACTTATTTCCCCTCAATTTAAATAAAAGACCCCATACTCACCTCTTGTTTTTGCACTGTTCCAGTGCTGTCGGTAACTGCAGTCTGGGCTCACGTGATATAGTGGCCACAAGTGAGCCCCGCATCCAATCACCGCCGGCTTCTCTCACCACGCCTTTGGACCAAATGAGTTAATCAACAGGAAGTGACACGGCGGCTACCACTCACTTCCTGTTGACTGCTCATTTGGTCCAAAGACATGGTGAGAGATTGGAGATGGGGATTGTGTGATGCAACAGTGTCACGTGAACCCCGAACCTTGATTACCGATAGCGCTGGAATGGTTCCAGAATGGGAGAGGAGTACAGGGTCTTTTATTTTAACTGGAAGAAACAAATGGAATCGAAAGGGGCTGTCCTAGTAGTGGACAACCCCTTTAATCAACAGGAAGTGACCTAAAAGCTGCCACTCGCTTCGTGTTGATTGCTTATTTGGTCCGAAGACGTTCTCGAGAGATTGGAAATGGGGATTGCATAACGCCACAGAGTCACATGAGCCCCGAACCCTGATTACCGACAGCACTGGAATGGTGCCTGAACGGGAGATGAGTATAGGGTCTTTTATTTTAACTGGGGGAAACAAGTGGAATCGAAAGGGGGCTGTCCTAGTAGTGGACAACCCCTTTAATCAACAGGACGTGACCTGGCGACTGCCTTCGTGACATGGGGATTGCATGATACCACAGTGTCACATGATCCCCGAATCCCAATTACGACAGCACTGGAACGGCGCCAGAACGGGAGATGAGTATGGGGTCTTTTATTTAACTGGGGAAAACGAGCGGAATCAGAAGGGGCTGTCCTAGTAGTGGACAACCCCTTTAATCGACAGGAAGTGACCTGGCGGCTGCCACTCGCTTTGTGTTGATTGCTCATTTGGTCTGAAGACATGCCGAGAGATTGGACATGGGGATTGACTGATGCCAGTGTCACGTGAACCCCGAACTCTGATTACCGACAGTGCTGGAACGTAGAAAGAATGGAAGGTGAGTACAGGGTCTTTTATGTTAACTGGGGACAACAAGTGGAATCAGAAGGGGTTGTCCTAGTAGTGGATAATCCCTTTAATCAACAGGAAGTGACGGGGCGGCTGCCACTCACTTCCTGCTTATTGCTCATTTGGTCCGAAGACGTCGTGAGAAGTTGGACAAGGGGATTGCGTGACGCCACCATGTCACATGATCCCCAAACCCCGATTACGACAGCATTGGAATGGCGCCTGAATGGGAGATGAGTACAGTGTCTTTTATTTTAACTGGGGAAAATAAGTAGAGTCAGAAGGAGTTGTCCTAGTAGTGGAGAACCCCGTTAAGATGGGGACCAAAGAATTAAACTTCTGAGGTCGGAGGGCAGGGATCAGAGTGATGTCCGGAGACGGTGGCTACTAGGGGTAAAGGAAATATCGGATAATTGACGATTACTCCGCTGTCACTACCGAGCAGTTTATCTCTGCGCACATAGAAGCTTCCAGCCATTCCGCTCCCTCACAGGTTAAGTTTTCTTTGGATTATCGACAGTGGAAAGATGACTACCTCTAAAGAGTTTTGGAAGAATAATTTTCTGCACCTTGCTAAGTAGTAGATAAGGGGACTGTCAGGGCACAGGAGAGCGGAGTCAGATTCTCACTGTAAGATACCGTATTGGTGCCGCACTGGGGGATTTCAACATACAAATGTGCAAATTAGATCATGAAAGCGCTGTAGAAATATCCTTTGTAAAACTTGAATAAAATGCTCAGGCCCCGGGGGTGCATTTTAGAAGGATCTCATTTAACAGGCATATTTAGCAAAATCAGTGCCGGAATATAAAAAAAAAAAAAAAGAACACAGCAGCACACAAAAATATGGATTTTATTCCCAATGCAGTTTTTATGAAAACAGGGCTGAATTTATATTCAGAATCATTTGTTCAGAATTAATAAGCACTGCGTGAAAAATGTAAGCAACGACAAGTGCATTTTTACACATTTTCCATTGTGCTACAAATAAATCCAGCAGACACTTGAAGTTAATGCTTAGCCTTACACCAACCTCCATCTTTAGGTCTGAAACCTACTGATTCATTTCATATTCCTTCTTTATAAATTTATACAGAGCTCCGAGCCTCTTACATAGAGATAAATGTTACATTTCTGTCTGCCTGAAGCCACCACTAGAGGGAGCTAAGAAGCGCACTGCATGCATACGGGCAGCAGAGCTCCATCTAGTGGTGGCAGCAAGCAGACAGAATTCTCACTGTCTTCTCTCGTCTATCTTACTTTTTTTTTTCTGGGCTCTCGAGTACTGCCGTTTTTTTACTTGGGCCCCCCAGGGTGTGATGCATGTCATTGAATCCAATGATGTGCGTCACATCACACTTGATGTTTATGGGGTCTATTAAAAATGGTAGCACTGGAGGCCAAGAAACAAAAGAAAATAGTAGAGGGAAGACAGTGGGGCTGATTAGAGGCCCGGCGGTGGTGGAAGAGAGCCAAGTAGAGGTGAGTATAAAGGTATGTGCACATAGAGTTTTTAAAGGGAATCCGTCAGCAGGTTTTAGGCATGTAAGCTGAGAGCAGCATAATGTAGGGTCAGAGACCCTGATTCCAGGGATGTATCACTTAGTTTACTAGGTGCAACAGTTGTGATAGAAACACAGTTTTTTCTGCTGCGGATCTAGCAGAGCTCAGAATGCTGAGCTGTGTATAACCCCACCCACACCACTGATTGTGTATAACCCCACCCACACTACTGATTGTATATAACTCCACAGCACTGATTATACATAAGCCCACCCACACCACTGTATGTATAAAACCCCACAGCACTGATTATACATAAACCCACCCACATCACTGATTGTGTATAACCCCTCCCACAACACTGATTGTGTATAACCCCGCCTACATCACTGAGTATAACCCCACCCACACCACCTATAGTGTATAACCGTGCCCACACCACTGATTGTGTATAATCCCACCCACATCACTGAGTATAACCCACCCACACCACTGACTGTGTATAACCCCACCAACACCACTGATTGTGTATAACCCCACCAACACCACTGATTGTGTATAACCTCGCCCACACCACTGATTGGCAGCTGTCTATGTACACTGTATATCGACAGAAAGCTGCCAATCAGTGGTGCCGGTGTGGTTGGATTAGGAGGCACGAGACACCTAGTCCTGTAGTGATAATCTCCTGCTGATAAAACACTTTATTGAAACACCAGTTAAGTGACACATCACATCATGCTGTGCTTAGATTACATAGCAAAAACCTGCTGATAGAGTCTCTTTAATGATTTTTTTTTTGCCCACTCCAAAAAAAGCCTGTAAAGTTGCTTAAAAAAATGTTTGAATAACTTACTTGTTTCAAAAATAAAAAAGCTTTATTGCTTATGTTTCAGTGTTTTGAACATTTTTTTTTTGGCTTGCTTCAGATTTTGAAAAAAACTTTGTGGGAATAACAAAATTGCATATTCACTTCTTTGAAGCGGCTCCTGATGATCAATGCTCAAACTGTAAAATGAAAAGGCAACAAAAAAAACCCCAAAACACTCCAAGAAATAAACACTTCTAAAATGCATCAAAAATTCTTCAGGAGAAGAAAAATCTCCTCCCAAAATTCCCAAAGAAACATTTTCAGGAGAGATTTCAACTTAAAAATGTGTGTTTTACGGCTTCAAAAAGTTCCATGTGAACATAGCCTAATAGAGTTTCTTTGCACGTTATGACAGTGGTCTGCTGGAATGAAAGCCGGACGACCGCCTATTACCTAACGCCAGCTGGCGCTCTTCTTTTTATTAGCCAAATAGAAGCAACGTGTATGTTGTGCCAGGCGGCCGGCGACTCAAAACAAGAGTCGGGGAAGTCTATTATGGGGCTCCCATTCCAGGGACCACAGACCTCTGTTGTGGGCAATGCGATGGGCCATCAAATCGTTGACTCCACCAAGTGGCCAGTGCTCCGCAATCAGTGAACTCTGCCTCAGTTGGCAGCACAAGCTGCTGCTCACGGATTGGCTGCAGTGCTGTAGAAGAATCGTGGAAGTCTATTATGGGACCTGACTGCTGCTCCCATTCTAGGGGCCACAGACCTCTGTCGTGGGCAATGCGATGGGCCATCAAATTGTTGATGCCAAGTGGCCAGTGCTCTACAGTCAGTGAGCTCTGCCTCCGTTGGCGGCTGCTGCTCACTGATTGGCTGCAGTGCTGTAGAAGAATCGTGGAAGTCTATTATGTGACCGGACTGCTGCTCCCATTCTAGGGGCCACAGACCTCTGTCGTGGGCAATGCGATGGGCCATCAAACCGTTGATGCCACCAAGTGGCCAGTGCTCTGCAATCAGTGAACTCTGCCTCCGTTGGCGGCTGCTGCTTACTGATTGGCTGGAGTGCTGTAGAAGAGTCGGGGAAGTCTATTACGGGGCCGGACTCCTGCTCCCATTTCAGGGGCTACAGACCTCTGTCGTGGGCAATGCGATGGGCCATCAAATCAATTTGCACAAACTGTACATGATTGCATAAATATCACAATAGAAGCTCAAATTGCAAAATCAGGTCACTTTTTGAAAGTCCTACCTTTGGCGAGTGATGTACTTCAGTCTATAGCTCCTCTTCAATGACCCTGTCCTTACAAACTCTTCAACAGCAATTCAAGTTCTGCAAAAGAAAATAGATTTACAGTTCGAGAAATAAGTAGAAAAGATTCAGGTTATTGGAGTTTTCTGGTTTTGGAAAATCCCTCTCCTCCAGCTGCAGTCCGCCACCACTTTTGGCGTCTGCTATTATCTGCAGCGTTGACGCCATGTGGCCAACGCTCCGCAGTCACTGAGTTCTCCCTTCATTGGCGGCACGAGCTGCTACTGACTGATTGGCTGCAGTGCTGTAGAAATTACATCAGTGCTGCAGACAATAACAAACCTCGGGAGAAGACTCAGAGCTAGTCCTGGGGAAGGTGAGAAACAAACTCCAGTTGAGAGACAGGAGGTTTTCCAAAACCAGAAAACTGCTTTAAATAATTTGGGTAACTTAATTTGCGCCTTAAAAAAAACAAAAAAAAAACACAAAAAAAAACAATTATCAAATTGTCACCGTAAAAATAACAAGGATCTGTAATATAGTGCCAGTTCTATGGGCTCAAACTATTCTTTTGACTTTGGAAAAAAATGTGTTATTCCCTTGTTGCACGACTTTTGTTACAAGTAGGAACTGCATGGATGTAAAATCACCCAGCAACTGTGGAGTTAAGACTTCAGCAAGAGACAGGAAGTGTCCAGGACTGACCCAGGGAGATGCTGGCAAGCAGGATGTGTGTATTTGCCTCTGAAAAAGGAAAGAAGTTCTTTTTGTCTTTTTACAAAGTGCTCAGAAAAGTGTAGTGTATGTATCCTGAGGAAAGTCAAGCTACAGAGATCTGCCAGTCCAGAAAAGAGACTGTCAGGAGTGGAGAACAGCCAGGGCAGTTCAAGTGAAAACTCTGTGCAGGAGCTCAGGATAGTTCAAAAGCAAACTGCTGCGCAGCAGTAGTATGGTGGAGAGAAGACACCATAGAACTCACCCATCCCCCTCACCTCACATAAGATACAGTGTTCTGCTTTGTGTACATCCACTGTGTAAGGAGAAAGACATGGTGTAAGGAGAGAAGAGAATCTGTGAACAGATTATCATATATATTACTTTGGAAGCCCTGTGTGAAGATTATTAAAGCCTGTCATCTACTTCTGCCTAGAGCAGTGTTATATAGCAGTGTGCTTCCTGGAAACTGTACATCACCTTATGTATAGAAGATGCTGGTTAAGTGTTGTGTTCTGATATAATCCTCCAAATTTCCAAAGAACTCATGTTTACTTTGCCCAGCCTCCCTATACAGAGTGGCAAACATACAACACCTTAAAAATTTAGGAAGCAAATTGACCAAATGCCCCAAATAGTACAGCGCCAGTGTTTCATGGAGGTGCTGGAGGTCACAAGTCAATACAAGTCTATGAAAGCCTTCTTCTGGCTCTCATAGACTTTCATTGAGATCTTGTGTTGTAATTTCTGACTTATGGCCAAAGAGAAGTTTCGCGCACGAGACAGAGGGATCAGAGTGATGCCAAAAAAGTTGAAGCCGGAGTTTTTATGGATTTTGCAGGTAAAGAAATGTTCACGGAACCTATCTAGGGTGGTGATGGACCCCAGGGACCAGGAGTAAGTTTGGTCAGGGGTCACCATCTCCCCCTTCCCTAGATGCAGGGGTCCCTTTCCCTTATCTTTTGCCGCTCACTCCCTATACCTAGAGTGACAATAAGTTTGAGTTTCTGCTCTTAAAACTCAGTTAAAAGAGTCCATGAGCATATACTATTGAATTTTTGGAGTGGAAACTGAGCAGAAACAAAGTCAATTAGAAGTTTTGTTTTTTTGAGAAGGATTTGGAGAGTTTCCGATCATTTATGGGTCAATGATTGTTCCAAAGTTCCAAGTTTTGTAAAACTTTTTGATGTAGATTTTAAAGTGGATCCAGATCAAAATGCACATAAATAACATCTGAGTGAAGATACCCTAATGGTGCAGATTCAATTGGTCCATACAATATACCAAATCTGACTAAGGGGTACTTTGCACACTACGACATCGCAGGTGCGATGTTGGTGGGGTCAAATCGAAAGTGACGCACATCCGGCGTCGCTGTCGATATCGGAGTGTGTAAATCCTTTTTGATACGATTAACGAGCGCAAAAGCGTCGTAATCGTATCATCGGTGTAGTGTCCGACATTTTCATAATTTCGCTGCACGGTACGATGTTCTTCCTCGTTCCCCTGCAGCAGCATACATCGCTGTGTGTGAAGCCTCAGGAGCGAGGAACATCTTCTACCTGCGTCACCGCGGCTCACGCCGGCTATGTGGAAGGAAGGAGGTGGGCGGGATGCTTACGTCCCGCTCATCTCCACCCCTCCGCTTCTATTGGCTGCCTGCCGTGTGACGGACGTCGCTGTGACGCAGCACGACCCGCCCCCTTAGGAAAGAGGCAGTTTGCCGGCCAGAGCGACGTCGCAGGGCAGGTAAGTCCATGTGAAGCTGCCGTAGCGATAATGTTCACTACGGCAGCTATCACAAGATATTGCTGCTGCGACGAGGGCGGGGACTATCGCGCTCGGCATCGCTGCCATTGGCTTGCGATGTCGTAGTGTGCAAAGTACCCCTTAGCCTTAATGTTGAGAGCACTGGGAGCCCAACGGCCACCATGGATGGGTGGAAATTTGGCCACATGCAGCTACCCGTGTGGTCTTATCCTAAAGGTAGGGTGTTTGTGTTACACAATGTCGTATATGTATAGCATTGAACCTAATCTGCACCGAGATGACAGTCAGCGCCGTACGAGCCGAGCTCTTTGTGATTCTGCCAAAGACGACAGATTATGTTCTAGAAACTAAGCATCCAAAGGGGCCATTTGGGCTGTTTTCTGGCTGAAACGGCCCATTTCAATCAGTAAACTGCCTATACGTAGTACATAAAATCCGGATCTCACCCCATCAAACGCATATGAATATGAGGGATTTCAGTCTCTGCAGTAACAAACGTAAATCTGAAAAACCAGGCAAAATCAGTTAAGCTCCAATTTAGCTAATTACATCCCCCTCCCCCCATAGGAAATATAATTACATGAAACAAAACAAACAGAGTCCAAAAAAAAGCGCGAGAGAAATTAATACCATCTGAGAAGAGAAGAAAAGATGGAAAGAAATATCCGTCCTTCTTCCCTTCTGCTTTTACCCGGCCCCCCGCTGAGATGATGGCGAGTTTGGAGAGCGGCAGCGCCTTCCTATAAACAAGCGCAACATATAAGAGAGAGCCGCAGAAAATTAAAAATACAAAATAAAAAATAATTGTAGAAATAATTGCAATGGTTGTTTAAAGCGGTTTCTGGTCGCTATTAGTTTTCATTAAGCTGTCAGAACACCATTATATCCTAATTTAAACTGCGGCTTTTAATGCTCACTTGAAGATAACACAAGTCTTGTTTTTCTGTTTGAGGATCCGGCTGCGCTCTGCTCAAACCATAAGTGCTCAAAGCTTTGACGTGATTAATAGCCGAGCGCCTCCATTTAAATACAGACCGAGTTTCCAATTTTCTTCCTCTGACCACTTTCCACTGCTTTATGCAGAATCTGAACAAGTGCAGAAGATTCTGGGAAAGAGAGGAAGGAAGGTGAGAAGGGAAGAAGGAGGGAAGGAAGGAAGGAAGGAAGGAAAGAAAGAAACAAGGAAGGAAGGGGAAGGAAGGAAGGAAGGAAGGGGAGAAGGGAAGAAGGAGGGAGGGAAGGAAGGAAGGAAGGAAGGAAGGAAAGAAGGAAGGAAAGAAGGAAGGAAGGAAAGAAAGAGGATAGTAATGGTAGGAAGGAAGGAGAGAAGGAAACAAGTGAAGGAAGCAAGGAGAAAAAAGGAAAGAAGGAGAAAAGAAAGGGAAAGGAAAGAATGAGTGAAGGAATGAAAGACAATTAAGAAGAGGAGAAGGAAAGAAAAGAAGGAAGGAAAGAATGAAGGAAGGAAGTAAAGAAGGGAGGAAGGAAGGAAGGAAGGAAGGAAGGGGAAGGAAAGAATAAAATAATGGTAGGAAGGAAGGAAGGAGAGAAGGAAGGAAGAAAGGAAAGAAGAAATGAAGGGGAAGGAAAGAAGAAACTAATGGTAGAAAAGAAGGTGGGAAGGAAGGAAGGGGAAGGAAAGAAGAAAGTAGTGGTAGGAAGAAAGGAGAGAAGGAAGGAAGAAAGGTAGGAAGAAAGGAAAGAAGAAAAGAAGGGGAAGGAAAGAAAAAACTAATGGTAGGAAAGATGGAAGGAAGGAAGGAAAAAATAAGAAAGGAAGGGGAAGGAAAGAAGAAAGTATTGGTAAGAAAGATGGAGGGAAGGAAGGAAAGAAAGAAAGGGGAAGGAAAGAAGAAAGTAATGGTAAGAAGGAAGGTGAGAAGGAAGAAAGGAAGGACAGAAAGATAATAAGTGAAGAAAGGAAGGGAAAGTAAAGAAGGAAGGAAAAATGGGGAAGATGGAGGGAAGGAAAGAAGGAGTTGAGGAAGCAAAGAGAAGAAAGGAAGGGTAAGAAGGAAGAAGGGGGAAGGAAGGAGAGAAGGAAAGAAGGAGTGAAGGAAGCAAAGAGAAGGAAGGAAGGAAGGGGAAAAAAAAAGGAAGGAGGGGAAAGGAAAGGAAAAAAGGAAGGAAAGAAGTGTAAAAAGGAGGGCATGAAAAAGGACTGAAGGAAGAGGGGAAAGATGGAAGAAAGGTATTAAGGAAGGAAAGAAGGGTAGGAAGGAAGGAAACAGAAGGAAGGGAAGGATGTAAGGAAGAGGGAAGGAAAGAAGGGTAAGAAAGAAAGAGAAATAAAGAAAAAGAAAGGAGTTAAGGGGAAGGAAAGAAGGAAAAGGAAGGAAAGAAAGATGGAAGGAAAGAACGGTAGGAATGCGGGAGAGGGGAGGGAACGATGGAAGGAAAGGGAAGAAAAGAAGGAAGGAAAGAAGGATAGGGAGGAGGGAGGGGAGAAAGAGGGAAGAAAGGAAACATAAGGAAAGGATGGAAGGAAGACAGTAGAAAAGAAGGAAAGAATGAAGGGATGGGAAGGAATAAATGAAAGAAATGGAAGGAAGGAAAGAAAGAGAAAGAAGGAAAGAATCGGGAAAAGAAGAAAGGGAAGGATAGAAATAAGAGGAAGAAAAGAAATAAGCAAAGTGAAGGAAACAAAGAAAAGTGTAGGGAGGAAAGAAGGAAGGAAAGAAAAATAGAAAGTAAAAAAAGAAGGGAAGGATGGAAGAAAGATGGAAAAAAAGAAGGAAAGGAAAGAAAAAGAGGAAGGAAGGAAATGGGAGGAAGGAATTCTGCCTTTTCTTATTAAACATTGCCACCCATGTACATTGGGTACATTTCTTCTTGCATTATAACAAAGCTGCAAACATTGTTGTTGGCCAAGAGTGGTGCTATTTGTAAAAAAATATAAGGTTTACTTTCTAATCACTTTTCAACCCAATTTAACCTATTAATTACCTCAGATGTGTTTTTTACAGTGACTCATAAGGGGTCTTTTTGATTAGAAGAGAAAACCCATTTTCAGGTACTCAATACGATTAATACAGGAATACAGGGATTTCCGCCATTTAGATCCCATCTACTGAACAGAGTGAAGCGCAGCTGTAAGGATTGAAATTCTTAAGCCAACTTTACACGTTGCAATTAGTTGTACAATCGCATTTGCGATGTGACACGCCCAGGTTGCATACGGGATCTTATGAGATCGCACGTAGGTCGTGCATTTGCTGTCACACGAGCGTTAGTAGTCTATGTTAAATTGATCAATTTTGTGTGCGATCCTTTAGATCATGTGTTCTGTGACGTATGCATTGGGCACCCTTTTTTTTTTTTTTTATTTATTGACTTGCCAAGCGTGTGTAATGTGTAGGGATGCGTTTTTACTATGTCATCTGCCATTCAGCTCTGCTACATGGCCGCTAACAGCAGAAACAGACAGCCATGCAGCAGAGCTGAATGGCAGATGACAGCAGACACAGACAGAGCCGCACTGTCAGAATGAACTCGGGTGAACCTCACCCGACTTCATTGTCATGCTGCGGCTCTGTCTGTGCCGCGTCCTGATTATTAAAGTGGTTAACCAGGGTATATGTTTGTGTTTTTATTTCTAATAAAGGATTTTTCATGTGTGTGTGTTTATTTACTGTCACTTACAGATTAATCATGGAAGGTATCTCGGGGAGACGCCTGACATGATTAATCTAGGACTTATTGGCAGCTATGGGCTGCCAATAACTCCTTATTACCCCGATTTGCCAACGCACCAGGGTAAATCGGGAAGAGCCGGGTACAGTCCCAGAACTGTCGCATCTAATGTATGCGGCAATTCTGGGCGGCTGCAGGCTGATATTGTTAGGCTGGGGGGCTCCCCATAACGTGGAGCTCCCCATCCTGAGAATACCAGCCTTCAGCCGTATGGCTTTATCTGGCTGGTTTTAAAATTGGGGGGGACCGCACGCCGTTTTTTTTAATTATTTAATTATTTATTTCACTGCACAGTATAGACACGCCCACCGGCTGCTGTGATTGGGTGCAGTGAGACACCTGTCACTCAGCGTGGGGGCGTGTCTCACTGCAACCAATCATAGGCGCCTGTGGGCGGGGAAACTAGGGAATACGAGATTGTTTAATGAGCGGCCGGCTTTTTCAAAATAGTGAAAGCTGCCGGAGCAGTGTAAATGCCGTGCAGCGCCGCGCCGGGGATCGGGGATCGGTGAGTATAAGAGATGGGGTAAGAGGGATAGCCTGACATGGACAGAGAGAGAGGGACAGAGATAGTGACCGACTGACAGAGATTAGTGAATGACAGACATTGTGAGGCGCTTCAGAACGCAGCTTTTCAGCTGCGCTCTGAAGCGGACCTTTTTTAAGCTGCGGTGCAGAGCGCACACCTGCGCACATAGCCACAGACATCAAAATCGTATGAGGGATGTCACACGATTCAATTGACTAGGTTCGTGCAACAAAACGTTCAATTCCAGACAAAGATACGATGTGTTTGCGATCAACGGTTTTGCGTTCAATCCTGATCGCACATAGCTGTCACACGCAGATACCTCACAAACGATGCCGGATGTGCGTCACTTACAACTTGACCCCAACGACGGATTGTGAGATATATTGAAGCGTGTAAAGCGGGCTTAAAGCAGGTAAATGTGTATATAACACAGCCTACTGATATGAACGAGCACCGTGTAATACTTCATTTCACCTCTGGTGGCGCTGCAAGAATATTAACCACTTACCATCAGGCCTCCTGAGATCCTCATCAATTAAAATAATTTAGTCCGTTGACTTCTAAAGGGAGAGAATTACTTTTACCTAGTAGACAAGCCTAAAACTGAAATATTCTCAAGGTCGTAGAGGTTAAAGTGCTCCCTTCTCACTAAACTATGTTTTATGACCCATCTTTGTCCCATAGAATAATGGTTCAGATATCCCATGGAATCAGGTATGAAAGAGAAATACAAACAGACCAATGGCTGCTGTAGGGGTCCCAGACCATGTTGGGTCCATTGTAAAACTGACCTATTCTCATGGTTGTTGGGGTTCTAGAAGTTCTAGAAGTTGGAACCCAATAATGTTTTAGGACCCTTCCATTTCTAGCATTATGGTTTGTAAATTCAATGTAATCAAGGGCATATGAAGACCTATGTTAGCTATGTAGCTCTTAAAAGAGGGGAATCAGACCAAGGTGGCTCAATTTTAAGACTAGACTGTTCTTGAGGTTGTTGAAGATCTCAGAACTTGGATTGCACCAAACATTGTTTTATGACCTATCCTGCTATAGCATTATTTTTTGGAAATCCTATGTAGCCAATGGTGTGGGAAGTCAAAGTAGACTGAAGGATACAATAGGCCCCCAAGAAGATGTGGCCAAGACCTTGTTGGTGGCTTTCTAATACTTACCTGTTCTTGAAGTTGGTACATGTCTCAGTGGTCAGACACCCCTATAAAACGTTTCAAGAATAATTATGGTTTTAAGGCCTATGTAATGAAGAATATAGGAACCATAGAGGTAGACCTCTTGTAGGTATTGGGCCTCTAGAGAGAGGAGTCCAAGGTTAGATTTTAGATTGGATTTCATCTAAAACTGGCCTTTTCTTGGGATTGAATGAGTGTTCGAAAGTTCGAACTATGTTTTATACCCCTCCTTAGAATGACTTGGAAATCCTACATAGTCAAGGGTGTAAGACCTCTAAAGGACGACCAGTGGATGCAATAGTCTTCCAAAAGAAGAAACTTGAGACTATTTTGGCCTGTTGGTGGACATCTCACTGTTTGGACCCCACCATAACATTTTTTATGACCTGTCTCCTCACGACATTTTGGTTTGAAAATACTATACAATCAAGAGTATAGCAACCTTAAAGATAGATGTATAGTTTCTATAAAGATGGGGCCAGGCTAGGTTGGCTGCATCCCTAAGCAGTAACACATGGGTGCAGAGGTTCGTGAAAGAAGATGCAGCAAAATGGGTCTCCCAAAAGAAGAAACTTGAGACTAGTTTGGCCTGTTGGTGGACATCTCACTGTTTGGACCCCACCATAACATTTTTTATGACCTGTCTCCTCACCAACATTTTGGTTTGAAAATACTATACAATCAAGAGTATAGCAACCTTAAAGATAGATGTATAGTTTCTATAAAGATGGGGTCCAGGCTAGGCTGGCTGCATTCCTAACGAGTAAGGGTACTGTCACACTTGCGTTGTGCGGCATCCGTCACAATCAGTTGTGTGACTGATGCAATGGATGCGTTGCAGATAGTGGCACAACTGATGTGACTGATGCTGCAAAACAACGATCCGTTGTTTTGTGGGTTTTTTTTACTGTTTTACCGACGGCAGGCTATTGTGAACGATTAGCTGATCGCTCTCAAAAGCTGGCCACTGGGCAATCAGCTGATTGCTCTCAAAAGCCCGCTGCCGGGGAGTCAGCTGATTACTCTCAAAAACCAATCAGCTGATTGCTCTCAAAAGCTGGCCGCGGGGCGATCAGCTGATCGTTCGGCCTCCGAGAGAAACATTGATTTCAATTATTAAACATAAGAGCTAAGCATGCGCAGTCAACAAAAGGGATTTCGCCGCTCAAAAAACGCTACATGCTGCGTTTCTGCTGCCCGACAGTCAGTCGTTCCACGACTGATCCGTCACGCGGCAGATGCAACGCAGACATATTAGTCGCAATCCATCATCCATACAAGTCTATGCGAAACAGCGCAAGCCGTTAACGGATTGCGCTGTTTTCCAAAGCGGCGGATTGTGACTAATGCAAGTGTGAAAGTACCCTAACACATGGGTGCAGAGTTCTGTAAAAGAAGATGCAGCAAAAAGACACCCAGCTCTCCTGTCCTGTGTAGATAGGGGTTTACGGGTCCTGCGGTTCAGAAAAACGTCTGAATCCGTGGGGAAGCGAATTACACAAATCCAAAATCACATTATGTCTAGTGAGGGTTTTAGTAACTTTGGGCATTTAATTGAAATATATATGTATATATATATATATATATATATATATATACTCTCATCTCTACAATGTGACCCTCATTTTGTATGTTTTAGGACCCCCTTCACTTCTAAGTACACCCTTGCCTGTAATATTCTTCTCAAAAAAACAAGCAAAAAAAAAAAGATCTGGATCCTTTAAAGTGAACACAAAAATGACTTTAGGAGGATCTAAGTCAACTTCGTAAATGTAAAGTTCCATGTAAGAGAGCTGTTACTTGTCAACTGAAACAGCGGCTTCGGGAAATCTGCAAAAGAAGAAAATAGAAAAAAAAAGAAAAAAAAACTTTCTCGAAAAGAAAAAATGTAAGATTTAGTCTTCAAATTATTCTGTCAGTCTTATGACAATTTAATTATATTTTTTTATCTTGTGTTTCTTTATTCGGTTTAGGTAGCAATGTCTCGTCAATATCTTATTCAGGTGTAGCATGAAAAAGTCTAACAATCCTGGGCTGGCAGCCAAGCTCGCATCTGACTGACGCTTGCTTAACTGTGCAAAGATTTGCTCCGCTTCAAAAAGGAACTTGCCTACACTCCAACCAGTAGTGACAGCGAAGGTGTGGGGCTGAATTTTAACAAAGCCGTCTCCGGCATGTGCTCAGAGAGGCGGAACCGGCACTTAGACTCCACGCTAAAAGACTTCAATCTTCTTCTAGCTCCTAATTTTCCTTAGATGCAAACTCAAAGAGTTTTCATAAAAGCAGATCATTAGCGGATCCACAGCTGCAATATATTGCTGTCATTTCATTCCGAGGAGGGTTCGTGCCCCCCCTTCCCCCTCTTATAAAGAAGACTTGTGGCCATTAACGGAGATAATAAACGGGATAAATATTCGTTTTCTAAATATGAATTAGATGCATACGATAAATATAAATGATACCGTATCGGAGAAAAGTGCCGCTATTCTGTATGTATAGTGTGGGATTGTGTGGCCAGAATAAACATCTTCTTATAGCCACAAATTTTCTGCTAAGAAAGCACTTTTTAGTAAAAGAAAGAAAAAATCTTGCAAATATTGTCTTATATTTTTGCATCAACACCAAAACATATCAATATTTAGGGAGATATAATTAATAAGCTATAAATCACCAATGAATAGACAAGATTCATATAAAAATTAACTTTTATTCATAAAAATATTAAAAATAGAAACAGGATGTCTTCAAGGAAGAAAAACTCCCGGAAAAAGCGCTACACAGTGTGAAACGTGCGTCAGAGAGTGTGCGGGACGCCATTAATCACATTCATTAACCCCCTGTAGGTATCTTTTGGTATTCTTAGCCTCTTTGATTTTTTGAGCCATTGCTCAAAGCATACGAGATATGCCTTGTCGTGGCTACTGGGCAGATATAGAAATGGCCATTTTTATATGCTAAATATCTACCCAGTAGCCACGACAAGGCATATCTCGTATGCTGGGAACCTATGCTAAACTGAAGCCAGAGAGAGGCCTTGACATGGCTACTGGGCAGATATAGAAATGGCCATTTTTATATGCTAAATATCTGCCCAGTAGCCACGACAAGGCATATCTCGTATGCTGGGGACCTATACTAAACTGAAGCCAGAGAGAGGCCTTGACGTGGCTACTGGGCAGATATTGAAACAGCCATTTTTGTATGTTAAATATTTCAGTTTTTTTACATACAAATTATTTTTGCATACAATTTTTTTGCATATGTATATTCTTGCATTCAATATTTGCATGCATTAGCATTTCAGATTGCAACTGTCCTTTTTTGTCATCGTTGGGATATGCCATCCCTTTATAGTAAATGGGGGTCCACCCATTAATTCTAAGGGTATGTGCACATGACTTTTTATTTTAAGGGTAAGACACTTCATGAAAATCTGAAGGTTTTTTTTTTCCTGAAGTGTCTAATACCATTTTTTGTTATTTTCTCAGGGCTTTTTCTAATCGTTTTTCTAACACTTTTGATGCATCTATTTTTCTGCCATTCATTTAACTCCATTCATTAATGAAGAAACTGCCAGCAGTTTGTCAAGCAAATACGCTCAAAAAGACGTCTTGTACTCTTCTAATTGACTTCTGTTGCGAAATATAGAGCACCTTCAGAGCGCAAAATGAAGAATGGTTTGGTGACTTATTTTAACCAATGGGCGTTTTTGGAAACCTGGAGCTGTTAACAGATGCTTAAAAGATTGAACATGTGACCAGTGAGATGTTTTTACAGAGAAATGCTTAAGATCATTCTTTTGAGCGATTAGCTTTCACTTTTTCAGGTGGTTTTAAAAGCAGAATCCTTCTGAAAAAGTTTTCGTGTCCATAAACCGTTAGAGTGAAAAGGCGATAGCATCATACCTTGGGGTAACAAAGAAAAACGCTGGCACCACCCAAGCACGCAATATCAGAGAAAAAAAAACCCCAAATGGTAGAAAAAAAGGATATGGTTCAACACATGTAGAAAAAAAGCCATGTGACATTCAAAAATAAAAATAGAAAATCATATTGCACTCACCATCCGTAGAACACATCTTTTATTGGAAGTACATTAAAACTCCAGGCAGAACTAGGGGGGCCAAAAACCATGGCTCTCCCCAGCCTGAGAATACCAGCCAGATGTCAGGCTTTATCTGGATGTCAAAATTGGGGGGAAGCACACTCCGTTTTTTTTTAAAAATTATTTATTTAAATAATTTCTTTAAAAATGCCGCATGTGGTTCCTCTTATTTTGATACACAGCCAAGATAAGTGTACGGCTGGGGACTGTAGCCCGTAGCCGTGGTTTTATCTGTTCTGGTATCAATACAGAGGGTGACCCTACAACATTTATTTATTTATCACCAGTATAAGGGCACAGAAAGTGTGTGTGATTCCAACCTATCACAGAGAGTGGGGGTGTGGTCCAACGGCAGACAATCAGAGACACAGGTGGGTGGGGAAAGCAGTGAATATGTATGAGGGATAATTATCGGCCTTAGAAAGTAGCGCTGCAGCCATTGGTAGACTTGGAAAGTATGTACAATGGCCAATCAAAGCAAAGCCATTACTTGACATGGGGATTGGATGTTTTTTTGCCATCCAAACAGTTACCAATCCCTGGCAAGGTCACCGATTTTTGTTGAAATGTTTGATGTCTGATCCTGATCCGATACGGCCAAAGATCGTACGATTATAACATTTTCCGATCTTTGCGATCAGGATCGCTCATCTCTATTTATAACCTTTGAAATATGTAGAACAGTTCGTACATGGCTTCAGGTCTGTAGATTTTCAAAGTGCACAACATTTTTCCATATACAACTACTACTATATGTAACTACTTTTTTGCATTGTATTATTATAGAGCCGCATTGTTCACTAGTTGTGTTACATTATGAATTGGACGGCCTCTATCTGACTGATAACGGGCAATTCCGAGGGTTTTGTTCCTATTTACCTCTTATCTCAGCCTTTGAATGGTTATCGGAGGCTTTTATAAACAAATATAATGGAAGAATTCAGTCTCCAGCCTCTATGGAAAGTCGTAACCATTTTATGTTGTGCAGAAATTCAGTTTCTCAACCACATAAAGAAAAGTATAAATCTAATTATGACTTGGAGCCTGTTTTAAATTTAGTGCTCTGTATGTAATGTAAGAACGTTTTAAAGCTTGAAAAGACGCAAGTATGTAATATTTTTCCATGGTGTAAATGCCGCTGTTTTCCTGAATCCGCCGATATTTTTCTTTTGTTCCTGCGCCTCTCCGTTCCTGAGATATGGCCCCCTCTTCCCTGTATATAAATCTAGTCTTGTTAGGCAAGTGGGCGTGGTCTTGAAGAAGATGCCTATAGAGAAGATTTTAGGACCAGCCCACTTGAACAAAAAGGGTAGATTTATATACAAGAAAGAGAGGGCCATATCTCAGGAATGGAGAGGCGCAGGAACAAACTAAAAACAGCTGTGGATTCTGGAAAGCAGCGGCATTTACACCAGGTAAGAAAAAATGACATGTTTAAGGCAACTGACAGATCACCTTTAAGGTTATGTAAGGAGGTGGACCTATGGTTGTGTTTCTCCCCTGAAGACATCAATCGCCGCAATGCTGTGTAATGCCTGATAGAGATAAGTGTTAGTAATATATAAGACAGGAATGTATAATGTTTAAAATTTAGCAGTATTGATAATGTAATATGACATGTTCCTGTGTAATGTAAGGCATAGCAGTGTTTTGTAAGATGTGGTAATACAGAGCATTGTAATGTGTGTGCCTATACAAAAAGGTAGGTGAAAGGTTAAGTCTGCCCAGCAACAGGCTGTAGGGGCAGACTGAGTTAATGTTTGGACTAGCCCATAGGGGAGGAGCTAGTGTCCAGGGAGAGAGACAATTTCTATTAGAACACCAGATAGGGCCCAGCCTGTGACAGCGACAGACCTAAGGTCTAAGCTGCAGAAGAGCCGCATAACGTGGGTTTCCTGAAGAGAAGAAACAGGATGGCGTGACTGAGGACAAGGAGTGTTTTAGTGCAGCTGGATAAGCGCACTGACCAAAAGAATGGGTGACAGAGTGAGACGGGTCCTTCCTCAAAACAGAGCAGAACAAGGAGCGAAGGGAGTGTCTTGAGCTGGTGTCCCCTAGGTGTCTTCAGTGGCTTTTAGCTCACTCCAACCTTTAAGAGGGACAAGACATGGAATTTCTTGAAAAGGAGAATGACTTCCAAAGATTGTAGTACTAGGCTGGAAAGTGTGGGGAAGAAAAGGACTTATGTAGGTTGGAAGAATTGAAGTGATGCTCTGTGACAATGAAACATATGGGAAGATTTATGCTCACAATCTAATGTACATCATTGTATTCAAGTTTATGTATAGTAAAACTAATATTTTATGAACTTGCAGTCTCCTTCAATAAACTGTACCATCTGGCCCTGGCCAGCCAAAACATGGCAACATGTGGTCTGTAAAGGCGTTTCGCCTTCGTAGTGCAACACCACACACCTAGCTGGGAACTCCATCTTCATGTACTGTGATTGGGAGCACCTGATGACTAGCTCAGCAATGACTACTGCCCCATGGTCAACGAATGTGGAATTGATAACAAACATTTAACTCAACAGGTAGAAAACCCTCCCAACCCCTATCATATCAAACATATCAACATATGGAGCCCTACAGGGATCCAAGTGGTAAGGGGCCTATTTCTATCTCCAAAGCAATATATTCGTGCACAGGGGCCCTCTTCTGTTTGTGTCCGCCTCTGCGCTAATTGGTTAGATAACATGTTTGAGTGTTCAATAGAGCTTCACAGGAGCCACTTGAATCCCATAATATCCCTCAAGACAACATCACGGAGCTGGTGTATGTTAAAGACTTTGTGCTCCTCCACCTTCTGTTTGAGGAGGCCCCGCAGATGCCCAATAGGGTTTAGGTCTGGAGACATGACTGGCTAGTCTGGCACGTTTACCCTCAGTTTCTTTAGCAGGCAGTGTTAGTCTTGGAGGTGTCTAGGATCATTATCATGTTGGGGGGAGGGGGGAGATCATGGTCTGCTTCATACTCTGTCTCTCTGGACCTGATATCACCTCACTACTAACAAGAATGCCACAATGTCTGTTCACTATTTTGACTTTCTTCTCTGCTCGATTTCTAAAACTTAACATGGACAAAACAAAATTCATCATCTTTCCCCAATCTCACTCAACCCTCCGAACAGAGCTATCCCAATCAAAGTATCACTCTCCCCTATCCCGCAAGCTCGCTGCCTTGGGGTAACCCTTAACTCTTCTCTCTCCTTCAAACCACATATCCAAGCCCTTTACACCTCCTGCCGGCACCAACTCAAAAATATTTCTTGGATCCGTACATTCCTTAACCAAGAATCTACAAAAACACTAGTGCATGCCCTCATCATCTCCCACCTCGACTACTGCAACCTCCTGCTCTGTGGCCTACCTTCTAACACTCTCACACACCTACAATCTATCCTAAACTCTTCTACCCAGCAAATACACAACTAATGCAACTTTCTCCCTGCTATACCCTGGACTCTCCTCTCTGCCAATCCCTTCACTGGCCTGCCATTGCCCAGAGACTTCAGTTCAAAACCCTAACCATCGGTATATATGGAGTAGAAGGAAAGCGTTAACCACAACTTGTCTCCTCCATATATCTGTGACCTAGTCTCCCGGTACTTACCTGTACGCAACCTCAGATCCTCACAAGATCGCATTTCCCCAATCGTATATCAAATTTCTCCCGAGCATCCCCTATACTCTGGAACTCTCTACCCTAACATATCAGACTCTCACCTCCCGTGGAAACCTTCAGAAGGAACCTTAAGACCCACCTCTTCCAACAAGCCTACAACTTGCAGTAACCCTCAGTCCACTATACCATTGCACGGCCAACTCTACTCTCATCTACTGCATCCTCACCTATCACTTGTGGATTGTGAGCCCTCGGGGGCAGGGACCTCTCTCCTCTTGTACCAGTCAGTGGCTTGTATTGTTCATAAGTATAGTACTTGTTTTTTATTATGTATACCCCTTTTCATATGTAAAGCGCCATGGAATAAATGGTGCTATAATAATAAATAATAATATATTTATTAGGGGAATACACCTTTTATTTACATCACAAAAGTTTTTGCTTACGTTGATATGGATAGGGGTTTTTTTTTACCATTTCAGAGATTTTTTCCATTGCAAAAACTTGACAAAATATAAAAAATAATGTTTTTCTGTCTAAATAAATTTGTCTAAATATTTTCTCAAGCACAAAACAAAAAGATTTAATCTCCTACATTGTTTTGTTTTTGTTCCATCTCTTGTAATGATCATTCTCTCTCCTTGCAGTTGTGTGGATAGCCATTAACTAGCGCCGAAGGACTTCTACAAAGTCGATTGATACTTACTCAATGGGCAGAAAACATCCCAACTAAATTCAAATTAATTTGCTATGGTGTATTATCCAGGATCATAGATTTCTCTGATATTGGCCATTGACATGGGGAAGCAGCTGTTGATTGCTCTCGTAATCAACAGATTCATACATGTAAGGTGCTTGGCATTAACTATTGACTCTTGGTGTCACGATTGCCTCCCTGAATGTAGAGACCAGTGACAGTCTTTGGTCTGGAGCCTCTCATTTGGCTGTCTTCATTTAAATGGGTTTCATTTCTCTTGGCACTGAAGTGGTTAAGTGACAGTTTTTCTATTGCAGGCTTTCCAAAGAAGTTCCTTGCTGAGTGATCAGCTGCACTTGCTAAGTAGTCACACCCTTCACTTTAAATAGTTGTGTATCCCAGCATTCCCTGCTGAAGATACAAAGTCATTTGTGTCCTGGCCGCCTTTGAGGAAGGTTCTGCTAGTTCCTGTGCTCAGGCTATATAGTTTTGTTTGTTAATTTTCCCCCTATATGTCTTTACTTCCCTGGTATGTTGTTAGTACAGCGGTGAGGTCTAGTGAAGCCCACGTGCCTCTCACTAGCCAGGGTTACTATAGGGTCTTCCGTGGATCCCAGATTCCTCTTCAGCAAACGTTGCAGAGACTGTATAGTGACTGGTAAGGAGAAAAGGGACAGTTGCAGGTGAGGTTAGGAGGTGCCCACATACCCCTTTCTTTAGTTTCAGGGCCTCCCGTTGTTTTTGTGTCCCCCGGTGCCCCCCTTTTCATGTGTTTTTTTGTTGTACATCAGACGCATGGAGGTCTGAACGCACCCCGCCACGCTTGCTACACCCGGCGAGCGTGACATTTGGGCTGAGGTCACACATCAACGATTTTGAAAAAATCTCAGAAAGGCTATACAAAATGTAAAAAAAAATGCACAGTGGAAACTCAGCCTTAGCACATTTACGGTACATGATGAGTTTGGAGGTTAAATTCCGAAAAGGGCCACCTGGAATAGATCTATAGGGGCACGATTAAAAACACCTTGGGTTGCCTTTATGGTGGATATAAAATTTCAAGGAACTCTACATTCTCTAAGTGATGGTAGCACATTATTATTTCGAAGGCTAACATGCAAACATTTAATGACCATTTTGCTCCATGTGTGCAGTCAAGAAGAACCGGTCGCCTCGAGTGCCCGTGGAAGGCCACAGCCTTTGTCTTCTCCATGGTCCGTGTGATTCACAGGCTAACACTCTGCAATTAGTCTAATTAATATGAAACAAAGAGCCGCATTACCACTTATCAAATTGATTGTTCCCCAATCAAAACAAAACAGGCCGGCCTTTTGATGTAATTTCAAGAGATGATTTGAAATGTCATGTAACGGCAAACCAATTACCTTTTGACTGAAGTCACGCATAACGGAATACATAATTGGCACAAATTTGGAAAGGCTGCTTACTGTTGGTATGCTAATTATCTGTCTTTTTTCATAAAGGGAAAAAAGGTTGCGGGAAGAACTCGGGAATGAATTCTTTGTTTTAATTTATTTACACAACTTGCATTTAGCACGGTCCTCAAGAAAGTCAAAGATCTGCAAATAGCCAAAGAGCCACCGAAAAGCTGCGGCGTCCTGTGTCACTGCGCTGCTTGGCTGCGGATACAATCCTTGCTGTAATTGTGTTGGGTCATGGATCCAGTTGAAAAATATGGTGTAGCAGGAATCCATTGGTTAAGTGCCCTATCACCTAACTTTCTTTAGGCTTATTGACTATGAGAAGTCAGCAGCATGCTAGGAATATTAACATCCTGATGTAAAAATGCACAGAGACACCACGGCATGACGTCACCTGCGCTGTAGATGGCAAGAAGACCCAGCTTCTTATAGAAACACAGTTAGGGCTTCCTTTTCTTTATTTTTTAGTTTTCTTTGTTGAAAAAAGGAAATCATAAATGAAGAATGCCCAAAATACATTAGTATATAGAGGACTCTAACCCAGTGGGGGCTTGAAGAGGGAATATTATTGTTGTGTGGAGACGCATTAGGGCACAAACTATAATAATAACTATGTGTCACGGGCTCCTTCTCCCATATCACACAATCAACAGAACGAGAGATGAGTGAAAAATCCAAAGAACATGTATTCCAAGCAAACCCAAATGGTCCATAAAATAATCCACCACACAGAGGGTAAAATAGTCCAGTAATGGCATAAATGTCGCAGGAGGTTAGTCACAATCCTCCAGCAGTCCTTTTCCAGGGAAATCAGGGTTTCTCACAGTCTCTTAGGGAGCCTCAGCTTCTCCCTCAAAGGATCAATCTTACTCCTTCTCTCTTGTCTTTCTCAGCCAGAATGAATAACCTCCCAGGTAAACAGAGAGTTTGGGTGGATTCCAGGTCCCCTCCCCAACACCTAGGGACAGAAGCACTGCAGGGGGTTATAACCCTGCAGACAGGACAAATAATACATAGAATGGACAAAACACGAACTTACACAAAATGATACACAACCCACAATATCATACCATCACACCATAAAAGGCATAAAGTAGAGCTCTGAAACTGCATGGTGGTATAAATGGACACTGTGATGACTCAGCATCTGGACACTTGTGTGGAGGTGAATTGTGCTTAATTAGGCCAGACATTGTTCCTTTGTTTGGTAAATCAAGAGAAGTAAGTAAGTGTTTCAAGTTAGACTGCCAGAGCCCTATTGTCTGTTGGATTGCCTGCTAAGTGTGGATTGCCTCAGCCCCTTTGACTACATCAGATGAAAGTTATGTAGTCATATTGAACTAGCAACCAATGAGGGAATAGCCATCTCCTCCAATCCTGAAAGACACAATACCCTGAAATGAAAACTCTGGGGTGTAAAAAGTGCTTTGCTCCTGCCAGTATCAATATTTTCTACAGGACTTCAGCTTAGGATCCATGGTTCCAGATGGTCGCTTACAGAATTGCTTCACTGCCCAATGCTGACCCACGAATTCACTTGGAGAACCTAGGTTTGGACAATTTGGTCACCTGGCTACATATCTTGCTGTGCTCAATGGGCTTCCTAAGCTTCCAGCTATCTCCGCTCAGTGAATGCCCACCAAAAGCGGGGTGCTGCTGGCTGGGATAGTTGGCCCTGGAACTCCTGACATCATGAAGGCTTTAATCCCTAGCAGGTCAGTGGAAGGTTGAGACTCTGTAGCTTGTACCATCTAGTGTTCATGCTGGAAATGTACGATATGCTTTTGACTGTTCATAACGCAATAAAGTCTTATCAATGTCCGGTTCCCTCACTCTGTGTTGTCTCTGTAGCTTTCTGCCCACAGGGAAGTAGTGCAGGCCTTCAGTGGGATGAGAACTTACTGTATCTGTGAGATATTTCTAAAGACAGCCAGGCCAATAGACGAGAGGACCCACCGACACTGGTGTCTTCACAGACGCTATTGCTGTGTAGGACGCAAAAAAATACCATTGGGAGCACCAATAGAGAGTGTATTACCATCTGGGGCTAAATGGAGACATTGTTTGTGTAAAGATGAAGACAAGATAGTGACTGTGCAGAAAGAAAAGAGAAGTCAAAGATATCTAGACAGCAAGTTCTACAAAGACATGGTGGTCATGGTGGTCTGGGAAGGATGGAGAAGAAAAGAAAAAGTAAACAACAACTACATCCAGAAAAGATGGAACCTGTCAGTCACTGGACTGAAAATATGTTTCTTTTGAGACTTCAGCAGCACCACTGGAGTCGGTCCAAATTTTGCCTTCAGTCCCATAGAACCCTTGTTATACCCTTGAAGTTAAGACTGGACCATCAAAGTACCAAAAGCTCCTCCAGAAGGTCCAGTGTATGGCACAAAAATGGTCTCCAAAGGAAGCAACTTTTTTTTTACTAGAACAAAGCTGAATTTGCATTGATATTACAGTACATGTCAAAATGTGAGACTATTGGCAACTGTGTCAAATGGTTTATGAGGCACCTGGATAACATAGCTAGGGGCTGATTTGGACAATAGGCTATTCAATGGCGCACTCGTAGTAAATGTAGAGGTATGGTTGTACTCATAAAGTACCTTGAGTTCTTTGCCACAAAAAATTGGTTGTAAGAGCTCAGAAAAGTAATAACTGTAGACCGATCTATCTACTATAAAAATAAATATCCCTGGAGATAGGCAATTAGATTCGCTCTGTCCTATTCTGGAGTCCGACCAGGTCCTCCATGGTAGCAGGTCCTGACATCTTCACCCGTCGGTGCTTACTATGCCTTTACAGCATGATACTTTAAACCCCCCACCTATCAGACTAAAGTTGACTGCGCCCACCAATATGAATGAGTTTGGCTGACAGTCTAGTGTTTATGGGGAGCCCCTGATAGATGACTGTGTTTTGAGTGTGTCGCGTCCGCAGGTTACGTCTTGTATTGGAGTGAATTTACTTATTTACTAGGATAAAGGACTCTTTCCCTTCTGGCTGAGAATTTTTCTTAGCCTTAATCACAGCTGCAGCATTTTGTCATCACGCCCTTCTGCTATAGTTACCCACTCCTGGCTTTACTCTCTGCCGGTGATAGTTCTGCTAATCTGAACACTTTGATAAAGCCAGTCTCTGGAGAAGCTGAGGTGTTGTTTCAGTTGCAGCTGTGATGTTTCCAGTAGAAAAAAACAAGGAGTGCTTTTTTATGTCTTTCTCCACCTATTTGTCTTACCTTCCTTGTGTTGTTTTATTGTAGTAGTGGTTCTAATGTCCTGCTGGCTTATTCTCTCGTCAGGGTAAGTTCAGTGTCACCGAGGGGCTAGTCACGTGACAGTGCATGGCAGAAGGACTCATCTAGGGATGTTAGGGAGTGCAGGGATCAGCCACAGGTGACTGTGAGTTTGTAATGCATCTCCTCTCTGCCTATCACCAGGGTTTTCTTTTACATCTTCCCTGGTTTTCCCTGTGTTGTGCCACATGCCGGGCGTTCCTTCACCCCGGCGTTACAGTCTGTTGGTAGAGTTAAGAATCCTCCTGCATGTCCAATAGTGTTGTTCTCCTTGAGATAATCCCCAACAACCAGAGATGTCTGGCAGAGAGTCTTTCATGGAGACCACAGTAGGACTCAACAGAGCAAACACTCCTGTATATGGGAGAGATGGTCAAGATAGCTGACAGATGAACGATGGTTTGGATGACCCCATCTAAGGTGTATGGGGGCTTTACATTCGGAGGTCTAGTGAGCACCAGGGACAGCCAGGTTTCAGATTGAGGCAGAAGACTGTCTACTTCAGAGGACCAGACTGGACTAGCAAATGGAATTGCTCATCTCTAAATACCGGGCTTAGATACTCTATCTGAAGTCCATGTAGCATCTCACTGTACGGGATCCAGTTAGGGGCCAAAAAGCGTGAAAACAAAATGTCCACATCCCGATAGATTGTGACTAAATACAGTATGTCAAGCAAGTGGTTAGTTCTTTTGTTCTTCCCTTCCTATGTAAATGCAGATTGTTCTACCGCAGATGCACTATATGGCGCCTTTCTATGTACTACCACACGTTTTATAGTCCGCCCTGTTAAAACCGTGAAGGAATTTAATTGAAACAAACACGAATCCAAACGTTCCGGAGCAGGTAATGCTAATGTAGAACAAAAGAGCGATGTGTCGCCATAAGCCCCATCTAACAAGGTGTTCAGCACCAAAGCCCAAGGGGATGTAGGTCTTCTCGCTGTGAAGATTAGACAAGAGTATTCATGCAGGACACAGCGGGAATGTGAGGGGGACATGAAGTGAGCAATCCCAGCAGACAGCCTGTTGAAATGTCAGTCAGGCGCTCTGCCCGGGCCACCTCTCAGAGAGCTAAACATCTCTTTATGTCAGAACAAATTGGGCAATCCTCAAATCTCTCTCCCTCTCCTTGACGTCAATCTAGAGAGAGCAGGGAGAGAAGTGGAGAGAGCCGGCGAGCGGGGAGAGGCCGGTGCACATGAAAGCACCGAGACAAGCCGGAGAATACTGATACTGCCGCGGCTCGCACCGGCACAGACAGCAGGAAGCCGCGGACCTTGTTACCTCCTTTTTGATTGCGCTGGGTAATTTTGTCTTTTTAGAAGAGCCCTCAGGCATGATGAAAACCATAATGAACACACAGCATTTAATTACGAATCCATTAAAACTTAATATATTTTTCAGCCCCTCTTTAAAACTTCACCAGCTGTGCTAAAGGTACAATCATTTTTAATTGTGCCGGGAAAGAAAGGCAAAAAATGCTCATTATTTTTACATGTATATTCTTTATGATTTTCATACATTTTACTTGTATCAGTTGTTTGTGGGGATAAAATAATAGTGATAGATAGATAGGTAGGTAGATAGATAGATGGATAGATAGAGGGATAGATAGATAGATAGATAGAGGGATAGATAGAGGGATAGATAGATACATAGAGGGATAGATAGATAGATAGATAGATAGAGGGATAGATAGATAAATAGATAATGATAGATAGATAGATAGATAGAGGGATAGATAGATAGATAGATAGAGGGATAGATAGATAGATAGAGGGATAGATAGATAGATAGAGGGATAGATAGATAGATAGATAGATAGATAGATAGATAGAGGGATAGATAGATACAGAGATAGATAGATAGATAGATAGATAGATAGATAGATAGAGGGATAGATAGATAGATAGATAGATAGATAGATAGATAGATAGAGGGATAGATAGATAGATAGATAGATAGAGGGATAGATAGATAGATATATAGATAGATGGATGGATAGATAGATAGAGGCATAGACAGATAGATAGATAGAGGGATAGATAGATAGATAGATAGATAGATAGAGGGATAGAGGGATAGATAGATAGAGGGATAGATAGATGGATAGATAGATAGATAGATAGATAGATAGATAGAGGGATAGATAGATAGATAGATAGATAGATAGATAGATAGATAGAGGGATAGATAGATAGATAGATAGATAGATAGATAGAGGGATAGATAGATGGATAGATAGATAGATAGAGGGATAGATAGATAGATGGATAGATAGATAGATAGATAGATAGATAGATAGATAGATAGATAGATAGAGGGATATATAGATAGAGAGATAGATAGAGGGATAGATAGATAGAGGGATAGTTAGATAGATAGAGGGATAGATAGATAGATAGATAGATAGATAGATAGATAGATAGATAGATAGAGGGATAGATATATAGATAGATTATGGATAGATAGATAGATAGATAGAGGGATAGATAGATAGAGGAATAGATAGATAGATAGATAGATAGATGATGGATAGAGGGATAGATATATAGATAGATAGATAGATAGAGGGATAGATATATAGATAGATAGATAGAGGGATAGATAGATAGAGAGATAGATAGATGGATAGAGGGATAGATATATAGATAGATAGATAGAGGGATAGATAGATAGATAGATAGATAGATGATGGATAGATAGATAGATAGATAGAGGGATAGATAGATAGAGGGATAGTTAGATAGATAGAGGGATAGATAGATAGATAGAGGGATAGATAGATAGATAGAGGGATATATAGATAGAGAGATAGATAGATAGATGGATAGAGGGATAGATATATAGATAGATAGATAGAGGGATAGATATATAGATAGATAGATAGAGGGATAGATAGAAAGATAGATGATGGATAGTTAGATAGATAGATAGAGGGATAGATGGATAGATAGATAGAGGGATAGATAGATAGATAGAGGGATATATAGATAGAGAGATAGATAGATAGGTAGATAGATAGATAGATAGATAGATAGAGGGATAGATAGATAGATAGATGGATAGATAGATGGATAGATAGGGGGATAGAGAGATAGATAGATAGATAGATAGATAGATAGATAGATAGATGGATAGATAGATGGATAGATAGATAGATAGATAGATATAGTGATGGATGGATAGCTAGATAGATAGATAGAGGGATGGATGGATAGATAGATAGATAGATATATAGATAGATAGAGGGATAGATAGATAGATAGATAGATATAGGGATGGATAGATAGATAGAGGGATGGATAGCTAGATAGATAAATAGAGGATAGATTTATAGATAGATAGATATAAAATAGATGTTAGAGAGATATTGTAGATAGATATGAGATAAATAGAGATAGATTAGATAGATTGATAAATGATAGATAGATAGATAGAGAGATAGAGCGATAGATAGATAGATAGATAATAGAGAGATAAATTAGGTAGATAGATAGATATATAGATGGTACTTGTGTCGCGGGCGGAGAAGGGGACGCTGCGCTCACCCACTGCCCGGGTCCGGCTGCTGCTGCTTGGTGGTGGCTCGAGCGGTGGGCTGGATCCCGGGGACTCGAGCGGCGCTCCTCGCCCGTGAGTGAAAGGGGGTGGTTTGGTTTAGGGATATTGTCCGTGACGCCACCCACGGTTGTGGTGAGGTTGTGACACCACCGCTGCTCTGGACGGGGATCCCAGGAGCGATGACAGGGAGCAGCTTGGATGTTGTTTCTCCCCTCCGTGGGTAGGGGGTTGGTTGTCCCGGGGCCCGGTGAGGGGTAGGGATGGATGGCAGGCGGGTTACGGGGCCTGGTGAGGTGCAGGGTCGCGGGGGCAGCGCTGTGCCGCACGGCACGGTGGTACTCACTCAGCCAATGATCAATGCGAAGTCTCCGGTAAAACAAACGGCTGGATGGACGGGTCCCACAGACGGCTGCGGTATTTTTCCCCTGACCCCAGGTGGGTAGTGTAAGTCCTTTCCTGCACCTTCGTGTACGCTCTTCCTGCGCTCCGGTTTCCAGTTTCCAGTTCAGTACCGGTGGGCCACCTCCCAACCCCGGCTACCTACGGTTCCACCAATACTGTCTTCCCGGCTCCCGCAGACGGCCACTACCGTCTGCCTGACTGGCTACATGAGGGCCCCAGGCTCCAATCTAGGCCCCTGTCTGCGTCTGCCTCTCTGCAGACCTCCTCTCTCTTCCTCTGCCTGGACTTGTCTGAGCTGGGTTTTGCCTCAGGCCAGCTAGACTCCTCGGTGGGCGTGCCCATCTGCTTGACTCCGCCCACCTGGTGTGTCTGTCTGAACCCGAGGGAAGAAATCAGGTCTCACTGGGGATGACTGCTGTGAACTGCTGGGGGTGGGGGTGTGTGTGTTGTTACCTGTGGCCCCTGGCTTGTCCAGGGCGCCACATTCCCCCTTAGTAAAATGCAGACCATCCGCGGGCTGCCCGTCCATCACCGGTTTTATTTTCACAACTGAAAAAGAAAATAAACAAGCATGTTCAGAAATCCTCCCTTACGGGAGGCATATCACCTCAACCGTTGCAACAACACTAAAACACTTTTAATTAATAACAACGGAACGGGTCCTTCAGTCACCCACCCAAACAACCTGGCCCTGATGCTGCCCCTAAGCAAATGGGCAGCACCCCTTGCCCCAGTCCATCACCAGGCTGCCCGGGCTGGTACTTCGCTGCCGTTGCGGCCGAGCAGACTGCCGGAGCCGTCGTCATCTCCGTCGCGGCCGGGCGGACTGCTGGGGCCGTCGTCATCAGCGGTGCGACCGGGTTGGAAGCCGGGACCGGTGGCAGGGCGGTGACAAAGGTAAGACCTGGGGACCCCAGGTCTGGGCCCTCCCTCACAGACGCTGCGAGCTCCGCTACCAGTGACAGGGGTAACGGGTCGGTCGGGGCATTGGCCGCGGGCATGGGCACTGAGGTTTCAGCGGTGCCGGACGGACGGGACATCTCGTGCAGCGGTGCTCCAGGAACCAAATACTTGCAGAGTCCTGGCGTCCCTGCTTCCACAGCCGCGGTTCACATGCGGCTAGACGCCATCCGTCCCCCTTAGACTTTTTCCGGCTCCTCCTCTACAGGGGTGGGGTTTCGGCTTTCGCACCTCCACTACTCGGGAAGACGCTCGAGCGGGGACTTTTCGCGCCCAAAATGGCGGCTTCTCAAGATTTTTGTCCGGACGCCTCCGGTGGTCACAAGGCGCACCTCTACCACACGGCAGAGCGGTAAGATCCTGTTCGTGACGCCAAGTTGTCGCGGGCAGAGGAGGGGACGCTGCGCTCACCTACTGCTCAGGTCCGGCTGCTGCTGCTCGGTGGTAGCTCAAGCGGTGGGCCGGATCCCGGGGACTCGAGCGGCGCTCCTCGCCCGTGAGTGAAAGGGGGTGGTTTGGTTTAGTGATATTGTCCGTGATGCCACCCACGGTTGTGGTGAGGTTGTGACACCACCGCTGCTCTGGACGGGGATCCTGGGAGCGATGACAGGGAGCAGCTTGGATGTGGTTTCTCCCCTCCGTGGGTAGGGGGGTTGGTTGTCCCGGGGCCCGGTGAGGGGTAGGGATGGATGGCAGGCGGGTTACGGGGCCTGGTGAGGTGCAGGGTCGCGGGGGCAGCGTTGTGCCGCATGGCACGGTGGTACTCACTCAGCCAATGATCAATGCGAGGTCTCCGGTAAAACAAACGGCTGGATGGACGGGTCCCACAGACGGCTGCGGTGTTTTTCCCCTGACCCCAGGTGGGTAGTGTAAGTCCTTTCCTGCACCTTCGTGTACGCTCTTCCTGCGCTCCGGTTTCCAGCTGGCTCCCCGGTTCAGTACCGGTGGGCCACCGCCCAACCCTGGCTACCTACGGTTCCACCAAGACTGTCTTCCTGGCTCCCGCACACGGCCACTACCGTCTGCCTGACTGGCTCCACGAGGGCCCCAGGCTCCAACCTAAGCCCCTGTCTGCGTCTGCCTCTCTGCAGACCTCCTCTCTCTTCCTCTGCCTGGACTTGTCTGAGCTGGTTTTTGCCTCAGACCAGCTAGACTCCTCGGTGGGCGTGCCCATCTGCTTGACTCCGCCCACCTGGTGTGTCTGTCTGAACCCGAGGGAAGAAATCAGATCTCACTGGGGATGACTGCTGTGAACTGCTGGGGGTTGGGGTGTGTGTGTGTTGTTACCTGTGGCCCCTGGCTAGTCCAGGGCGCCACACTTGGATAGATAGATAGATAGATAGATAGTAGGATAGTACATAGAAACACTGAACTAATAAATAACCCATCTAGCAATAAGGAACATGGGTTCCTGCATTTTTATTAAGGGCTAACCACGGTCGGCTTTCACTATGGCATCTAAGTGGTAAACTCCTGCAAACAGAGTAAATTCAATCACAGCAGCTAGCAGTGAGTCTCTCTTTATGTAAATAACCAAACTGGTTGGCTTTGGAGCAGGCTCAGCATGTGAGCCTGCACCATACAAATCCTCCCTACATTGGCTGCATATATAACAGATGTTGGGAGAAGCTGATGGGACTGTTCGGCCTTGGGTCCCAGTGTTCATAACCCCATTATGGTAGTGTGACCTACTACCACACATAGATATATGGATAGATAGATAGAACCAGGAAAGAAATATGATAGGTGATAAAGGCTTTTGGTTTTAACCTCTTCCAATGTTTAGGTAGAGAAGTGATTGCACAGCTCAGAAGGAGGAGTAAGATGCTGAGCCCACTCCATACATGGCACGTTTCGGTTGTATTATACAGATAACTCCAATCACGGTAGTTAAATACCTAAAGAGGTGCCTGGACAGGAGGGTTAAAGCAGCCTTTACACGCTGCGACATCGCTAGTCAATGCTAGCGATGTCGAGCGTGATAGCACCCGCTCCCATCGTACGGCCGATATGTGGTGATCGCTGCCATAGCGAACATTATCGCCATGGCAGTGTCATACGCACATACCTGTGCAGCAACGTCGCTGTGACCGGCGATCCGCCTCCTTTCTAAGGGGGCGGTTTGTTCGGCGTCACAGCGACGTCACTAAGCGGCCGCCCAATCAAAGCGGAGGGGCGGAGATGAGCGGGACGTAACATCCCGCCCACCTCCTTCCTTCCTCATTGCTGGCGGAACGCAGGTAAGGAGAGGTTCCTCATTCCTGCTGTGTCACACGTAGCGATGTGTGCTGACGCAGAAACGAGGAACAACATCGTTACTGCAGCAGCAACGATAATTGGGAAGAGGGGGGAATGTCACCGATTAGCGATTTTGAACGTTTTTGCAATGATTCAAAATCGTTAATAGGTGTCACACACAACGACATCGCTAACGCGGCCGGATGTGCGTCACAAATTCCGTGACCCCAACGAGATCGCTTTAGTGATCTTATAGCGTGTAAAGCCACCTTAAGTATTAAAAAGATTAGCAGGCAAAATATAACATGCACTAACTTCAATTTTTAAAGAAAAACGACCTGGGGCACCACTCCGCACTATAATCAAATCATGCCAAGTCCATATAGCAGTGTGAATCAGAACAGCTCTGGGGTGCTCATGAAAAAAAAATGATATGAAATGATATGATTTTGAACCCTTTCCCCAACCACCACTTGTTATACTCTGGTGCCTGGAGAGATCGCCAATCATCATAAACCTCTTTAATGGCAATCAGCACCTTCGATTTGCATTGAATATACAGTACCTTGTGTGAATTTAATTTTGCTGGGTGAATTTAAGATTTACAAGATCCTCATTGTTTTCTGACCAAGACTTCTACGGTCCTCGATCTTTGGACTTTTGGCACCTTTTGGATCGACAGGTGATTACTGAAGCATTTTGTAAGTGCGAAACGGCCGTCGTCGGACGTGTATAGCTCTCCCTCCCCACCCACCTGCCCTGCACATGTAACCTCCAAATCCGAATAAATACGTGTTTACACAGCATATATCTGGTGAGTGCCATTCTCTTTCAAAATTGGATAACATGCACTAACTCTTCCATCTGGACAGATAAGACTGCTGCAAACAATCACAGTGGTGACCAACATGACATCATCACACTCAGTGATTGACTGCAGTAATCACCTGTCGATCCAAAAGGTGCCAAAAGTCCAAAGATCGAGGACCGTAGAAGTCTTGGTCAGAAAACAATGAGGATCTTGTAAATCTTAAATTCACCCAGCAAAATTAAATTCACACAAGGTACTGTATATTCAATGCAAATAGAAGGTGTTGATTGCCATTAAAGAGGTTTATGATGATTGGCGATCTCTCCAGACCCCAGAGTATAACAAGTGGTGGTTGGGGAAAGGGTTCAAAATCATAAAATACGCCGCAGCTCTCCGTCCATTCTTCCGCTCTTTCCTTCCGGTATCATAGACGTCAAGTGTCCAACCTACTGAGCATGGGAAGTCCAGAGGCTCAAGAGTTAGGGATGAGCTGATGATTTGAAATTCAAAACTTCGTGGAATTTTCCCTTAAATTTGAATGTTAGGAAATCAGGAATCCGCTCCTCTCTAATAGGAGTCATCAATGGAAGACCGGAAGTAGTGAGCAGAGGATCGATGAGGACAAGTGAGGGGAATATAATATTTTGTTATTTTTTAACATCTTCCCAGACCTAAAAAAAAAAAAAGTTCAGCCAATCGAATTGCAAAAAAAAATTGGACTCTGGCGAATCCAAATTTTTACTGAATTTGGATTTGCTTTGAATCGATTCGCTCATCTGTAAAGGTGTAGTACATTTTTTATTATTATTTTAAGCCAACCTGAGTATTTTTTGGACAACCCCTTTAAGATGTGTGTTTGGAGCCATCATTGTATGTCACAAACGGTATTAGTGCTCGACACGGTGCATGGTGCATAGAATATGGTGGTATTTGAGTTCGATATGGTGTATGGTGAATGGCATAAGCCGGTATTAGTGTTTGACACGGTGCATGGTATATAGCATATGGCGGTGTTAGTGTTCAACACCAGGGCCGCCATCAGGGCATTACTAGTGTGACTCCTGTATCAGGCCCGGTGAAAAGAGGGGGGCGGCTGAAAGCCCGGGCTCCTCCCCTTTCATTCCTCTGCTCACCGGGCCCCATGGGCAGGGGGCGGGGACGTTGCACTGGCAGACATATCGTGGTGCAGCACCTGCAGTCGCACAGGGGCCCCAAGCGGGAGCGGGCCCCTAGAGCCTGAAAACGTCATGACTTCCTGGTACTTAAGGACCCATGATGTACCCAGTACGTCATGGTGAGATCGCAGCCCCGGTGGATGCGATCGCTGCAAATATCTTAGATTCGGGGAGGAGGGGCCCTCTGCCTTACATCAGGAGGGGCGGTGTCTCCTCCCCAGACCTAAGGAGGCTGTGATTGGCTGACGAATGCCACTCAGCCAATCACAGCCACTGTAATGTTTCAACCATTGAAAATGGCTGAAACATTGAAATCCAGCCATGGTCAGTGCAGCTGTAGCACCGATCATTGGCTGGAGCTGGGTGATCTCAGTTTCACCCGCCCCCAGCTCTGATTGGATAGACCTGCCTTGTGACCGATCTCTCCAATCACTGTGGATCTGGGGCCGGAGACCACTCCCCTCACCTTCACTCCATCCGTGGAAGCTGATGGGAGCGATCGGTAAGTTATAGACAGTCTCCTTTCAGCCGCCGGCTGCAGAAGTCACTGCCCCCATCCACTGCCACTGAACCCATCTGCTGCCTCCCCTCCAGCTGCCACCGCTCTCCCCCATCAGCCGCTGCCCCCCTCCCTCATCTGCTGCCCCCTCCCCCACCTCTCACCTTCCTCCACCTGCTGTGAGCCCCCACCTGCTGTGACCCCCCCACCTACTGTGAGCCCCCACCTGCTGTGACCCCCCACCTGCTGTGAGCCCCCTCACCTGCTGTGAACCCCCCACCTGCTGTGATCACCCCCCCCACCTGCTGTGATCACCCCCCCACCTGCTGTGATCACCCCCACCTGCTGAGATCACCCCCCACCTGTTGAGATCACCCCCCACCTGCTGTGACCCCCTCGCCTGCTGTGAACCCCCCCACCTGCTGTGATCCCCTTACTATCTATCTATCTATCTATCCATTCCTCTCTCTATCTCTCTATTCCTCTATCTATCTATGATTCTGTCTATTTATCTCCTATCTGTAGCACCCACGGCTCAGGGGTTAAATGTTACTCGTCGCTGGGCAGGTGATATCGGGTCAGGGATGTCACAGCTGGCCCTGCCCGGCTTCGTGGCCGCAAGGTGTACACTAAAAGGGGATTTGGATAATGGTGGGGGAATGATGAGGATGATAGTCTTGTGGCGCCACCTGTGGTATGCGGCCAGAGATTAGCCGCCGCTGCTGTCGCTGTCCTTCGGGGCGGATGGTGTTGCAGCAAGGATGGTTCTGCTCCCCACAGGTGGAGCGGGGCCTCGGCGAGGATGATGAGGAGAGTAGTGGCCGTTGGCACCAAAGCGCGGGGCGATGGCAATCAAAAGGCTGAATCAGCTGCTGTGGTTCCAGCCGTGATGGGCCCCAGCCAATCCCGGATCCGTTGGAGGTTAGAACCGGTACGGTGGTCGATGGGCCCTTCCTTGTTGCGCCTTTAAAGATGAATTCCCGTGGCCTGAAGCTGCTTGGGGACCCCGATTCGTGTAGTGTTAGCTCCTGTCCCGTGTGTAGGTGATGCGGGGCTGCTGTGGGGCTTGACTGTAACCACGACTCCGGACCCTATGTGGCACTGTGCTCTGGGATCTCGTTGTGGTCAGAGGGACTTCCAATCCCCCTGTCCTGCAGATTCTGGTGATGCAAGGTGAAGTCTGTTCCACCCTAAGGCTCTGCACCCTGAACCGCACCGGTCCCGCTCCTGTTCTCTCCTGCTGGAGAACACTCTAACTGTTGTGTAAGCTCCTAACTCCCCCTGGTGGCTGCTCCTCCCCCGGTTCCCTGTCACTAGTGGGTGGCTGCCCCCCATCTTTGGTGACTACCTTAAGACCCGACCCTAACCCAGTCCCCAATGGGGAGGGTAACCTGGTTGTGTGTATGAGTTTGTGTTGTGGAACTGGTACCGACCTCCTCTGGATCCAAGATGAGTACTGCACCTTAAGTGAGGTGCAGTACCCTGTGGTGACTGAAGCCACAGGTGTGCCATCTATCTATCTATCTATCTATCTAGCCATCTATTTATGATTCTATCTATCTGCTGAAAGAGCCTTAAAGGGAATCTGTCAGCAGGTTTTTGCTCCCCCATCTGAGAGCAGCATAATCTAGAGACAGATACCCTGATTCCAGCGATGTGTCACTTACTGGGCTGTTTGCTTTCATTATGATAAAATCAATGTTTCCTCTGCTGCAGATTTAGCAATTATACAGACCTCATGAATATGCTGGACTACCTGCAGCATGACAAGTAGCCCTGTAATGATAATCTCCTCCTGATTAACCAGTGATGTTATCAAAACTACACTAAGCAGCCCAATAAGTGACAATCGCTGGAATCAGGATCTCTTCCCCTATGTTATGCTGCGCTCAGATTAGGTGTTAAAAACCTGGTGACAGATTCCCTTTAAAGGGGTTATCAGGTCTAAATCCACAAGTCTGCATTATCACAATTTGGTTTCAATTAGTTTAAAAACTGTATGTGACACATTCCCTTAAAGAAAAAAAAAATAGATATAGCAAAAATAAAAATATAGCAAAGAAGTTAGATTTAAAAAAACGAAAAAAAAAAGTTAGAGTAGAGGAGGGCCCGGCCAAAAGAGTCTACCTTGTCGTGGTGGCAGGCTTAAAAAAATCTTTTGGCCAAAACAAAATCTGATGTCTGTGTGTGTGATACGGTGTTCAGTGTAAAGGGTTAATGTGTGATTGGTGAGGCTGTAGTGCAGAAGTTACGTTTTTCCAAGAGTAGCGGTGGGACTGTGGAAGATTTGCGGGGTGGAGGCGGAGCTGGGGTGGAGGCGGAGCTGGGGCAGAGGCAGAGCTGGGGTGGAGGCGGAACTGGGGTGGAGCCTCAAGGGGGCCCCGAACTTTTGCCAGTATGGGGCCCTGAAATTCCTAGTGGCAGCCCTGTTCAACACGGTGCATGGTGCATAGCATATGATGGCAATAGTGTTTGACACAGTGCATGGTGAGTAGAATATGGCGGTATTAGTGTTTCACACTGTGCATGGTGCGTAGCACATACCTTGCACAACACCCGTCCCCCTAAAAAGGTAACAGCAGCCAACCACAAAACTTTGGTCACCCCTCTCGGGTCTTGACGTTCACACCAGGGGGCGGAGCCAGGCAGTTGGCCATGCCAACCGAGGAGTTCGGATAGCCTGAGGCGGGGAAGACAGAGGCAGATGAGCTTAGAAGGTGAAAGAGAGAGGAGTAGACGTCTCACAGGGATCTGGGTCGTAGCCTGGACACCCTTTGGCCAAGAGGCAGACGGTGGTCGCCACCTGCAGGAGCCGGAAAGACGACCTGGTGGAACCGTAAGGGACCAGGACAGGGTAGTGGCCCGCCGGTACTGAACCGGGGAACCGACTGGAAACCAGAGCACACAGGGAGGTCCCGAATCTACCGGACTAAGTTAATTCACTGATTGAGGTCTGGACCTTAGGTCCTTTCCCAACCAAGTCCCGACTGAAGACAACAGCCCACTGAGGGGGATAGAAAGCCACCGCTCAGGCAGAGAGATCCCTCGGGCCAGCGTCTGCGGGCAAACGGGCTCTCCCGACACACACACACCGCCAGGGAGCGGACTCCCGTCGCTGAAGCGCAGGCAGTCCACAGGTACAACACAAGGTGCAGGAGAAAGACGGGGACCACCAAACCGGGTGGGGGACCAGACGCAGCTGACTGCGGGCACCGACCACCATCTTTTTGGTTTACCAGAGACTCCGGTGTATCTGTCAGAGTGAGTACAACTGTACCTTCGGGCCGCGCACCGCCCCACACCACACCAATCCGCCCGCACCCTCACAACTGGGCCCCGGGACAATCACCCCCTACCCACGGAGGGGTTAACACCTGGCTGCGCAACACCGTCCCCGGGGGCCTAGTAAACAGCAGCGGTGGTGTCTACATTCACCACAGCCCATGGGTGGCGTCACGAACCTAACTCAAACCACGGCCCCAGCCGTAAACCTACCTACCAAGCCCCTACGTAGTGCCAGCATCCTTTCAGAGCGACGTGACCCCGGGTCCGGAGGCGCTCGAGCCACCCACCAACGAGCCCGGATCCGAGCGGCTCGGCTGCAGCCGAGTGCGGGGCGGTACATTAGTGTTTGTTACGGTACATGGTGCATAGCATATGGCGGTATTAGTGTTTGACACGGTGCATGGTGCATAGCACATGACGGTGTTAGTGTTTGACATGGTGCATGGTGCATAGCAATAACTGCCCTAACATATGGAACCGTTATCTGCCGCACCTTTGGGAAGCTGGTATTACTTCTATTACTTTATAAAGAATGGTACAAAAAATAAACATTTTCTAACATTTTGTATATCTTATAAACTCCGGCTCCTTCCCATAGTAATTAAAGACAGGAAAGCAATGTGCGCGGCGGGAATGTATTATTTAGCTGCGGAATTATGCGGATTTACACATTGTTTAATCAGGAAATATTAACCTGCAGAATCACGACAAAGCGGCGTCTCACCAAAGCATTGTGTAATCCAAAAGTGCAATAATAAAATAAGCAAAATGACTACATTGTTAATACGGAGAAGAATGGAAATGTCTTTCACTTAAATAAAAAGTTAATAGATAACACGGTGACCTTTTTCCTGTAAAAGGGATTGGATGTGGGAGGAGGTCTGCGCGAGGCGTTCAGTAATCCTATCTACGAAGCCCTGTTTCTGGACAAAGAAAGAGCACAATAGTAATGTGCCGGGTATAATCTATGCGCCGTTATGACGGTGATCAATCAAAAAATTCTTTCAGGAAGTGTTAATCCAGGTTTAGGCTGCAAAATGTTCATTGTCCCGCAAACCTGACATTTCACTTTCTTCACGATATTAATGATAAATGGAGACTGCCATCAGACTAACTAGGTTACAGTAATACCGCGCCCGGCCCGCAATGCACAATGTGAATTTTAAATACCGCCACACTACGAATGACTGTTGTGTCGCGGAATTATTCTGTCTCAAAAAAATAAAAGGGATCTTAAGATCTTGGAGGATTTTTGTAGGAAGATAAGTAAACGGTTTGGCTATGGAAGGCTTCACTCAACTTTTCCGTATGCAAAAGTCATAAAGTTGGGTGTTTTTACCTGACTCAGGTCCGTATTTAACAGGTGTGTGAATCCAGACTTAGATACAGTATATTTGCCCAACTCTCTTGGAAATATCCAAAAGGCTCCTTTAAAAAAGGCAATAGTTGGCATAGCTCTGAGGTGCCGCAGAGGAGGGCGTTCCCAACCTTTCCTTTCCCCTGACGTTGGGATGCTGAGGCAAGTGTACTTTCATGGTTCCGCTGTGCAGAGCATTTTGAATTTGAAAATGCTCTGTTATGTGTCTTGTGCACTTGCTGACAGGTTGTCTTTGAACTCTAGGGTCCATGCTGGTTTTGGGAGATGCCTTCATAGATGCGCTCTGTTTCTTTACTGGGCTTGCTCTGTCTTCCTGTTTGCTCAGTGTGCTCTTGGCTCCTATCTGGTGTAAGTGTTCTTATCTTGGCTTCTGACCTCAGACCTCTTCCTGACCATGCCACTGTCCGATCCCTGAACCTTATATGTTACCTCCCGGCTTCTGACCTCGGACCCCTTCCTGACCATGTTTCTGTCTGATCCCTGAAACTTATACATTACCTCCTGGTTTCTGACCTCGGACCTCTTCCTGACCACGTCTCTGTCAGCTGCCTGAACCTTATACGTTACTTCCTGGCTTCTGATCTCAGACCTCTTTCTGTCCACGTCACTGTCTGCTCCCTGAATCTGATACTTTATCTCCTGGCTTATGATCCCAGCTTGTCTGACTACCCTTCTATTCATACTGCTCATAATGTCTAGCATCACATATACACTAAGGGCGGCTTTGCACGTTGCGACACCGCAAGCCGATGCTGCGATGTCACACGTGATAGTCCCCGCCCCCGTCGCAGGTACGATATCGTGTGATAGCTGGCGTAGCGAACATTATCGCTACGCCAGCTTCACAGGCACTTACCTGTCCTGCGACCGTCGCTCTGGCCGGCGACCCGCCTCCTTCCTAAGGGGGCGGGTCGTGCGGCGTCATAGCGACGTCACACGGCAGGCGGTCAATAGCGGCGGAGGGGCGGAGATGAGCAGGATGTAAGCATCCCGCCCACCTCCTTCCTTCCACATATCCTACGGAAGCCGCGGTGACACCGGTAGGAGATGTTCCTCGCTCCTGCGGCTTCACACACAGCGATGTGTACTGCCGCAGGAGCGAGGAACAACATTGGACCGTCGCATCAGCGTAATTATGGATTACGCCGACGCTGCACCGATGATACGATTACGACGATTTTGCGCTCGTTAATCGTATCATCTAGGCTTTACACACTACGATGTCGCATGCGATGCCGGAAGTGCATCATTTTCAATTTGACCCCACCGACATCGCACCTGCGATGTCGTAGTGTGCAAAGCCCGCCAAGGTGTCACAAGGAGGTGTTTGCAGGCATCACTGACTGTCATGATGGTGTCAGGATCTGGGGAAACTTTAGATTCCTGCACTCTCACTGCTCATTTCTCTGATGTCTGTGATCAGTGCATGGAGACTCGGGCATCAACTCACAGACCTGTGGTTCATGGTCAGGCTAGCAAGAGTTAACCTCTGCTGGATTGCATGTTAATCTCCTTTACTCACATGCTATGGGAGAGACAGTCATATTCACTCACCTCATATATACGCTACCTGGACACTTGCCTTAGTGCCAGCTATAGCTTGACTATACTGGCTTGGAGGGGTGAATTTATCCAGTCTTACTGGTGATTGATATATTATTGTTGTCTGTGGCTGTGGTGTTAACTCTTGTTGCCCTTTATGTTGCTGCCTCACTTCACTTGCTTTTCTCCATAGTTTCTTACTGTTTATTCCTGTGAGTTTGCAGTGTGACTGAGTTTGTGTTATCACTTTCTGTCTCATCTGTGCTTCCATCATACTCCTGCCCCTTCCTTCCTTAAGGAACAGATTAGCTTTACTCAGGAGTATAGTAAGGCATGGGACTCCGGCATCTCCATCATTAGGGGTAATCTGGAGGACAGGAATAGTCTAGGGTCTCATAGCATGAGGGACAGCAAATGAGCCCCTTGTCTCTCGCTATCTCACAGGGACATTGTGACACTAAGGTTATAAGTGACAATTCATGATCCAACGGGTCACCAGAGTACTGTAAAATCCCATTTTGCTTTGCCACAATAGTAGGATCCAAAGGTCCAATCTAAGATGACACCATTTAATGGCAACTTTTGAAACAATTACTTATTGCTTGGGTCCGTTCCTTTTCAAATGGTCCCCAAATAACCTCTTAGACCTTAATGGGGTGCTCCAGTGAAAACCAGATATTATCTAACCATAAAATAAGTGATGAATTGCTGATCAGTGGGGGTCCGACCATTCTGAACGGCACCGATCACCATTAGAATGGAGCATTCTCAATTGCCGCACCCTTAAATCCTTATGGGCTGTTGAGCACTTGGCTTATTCCGGCAGCTCCATAGAGAATGAATGGAGCAGTGATCGGGTGTCTGACCCGCTACTCCATTTTGTAACATTTTTGTAACTTAGTGGTCAGACCCCCACAAACTAACAAATTATCACCTGTCGTAAGGGTAGAGGATAACTTCTTTTCACTGGACAACCACTTTAATGATGATTGAGGACCCTCAAGTGGCCCCAACAGCAGAAGCAGCATGAAATGTTGCTACAATAATACAAGTTTGATGAGTGAGCACTACTATGCTGGGGTGCTCGGTACCATGCTCATCACTAGTTACGAGTTCAGAACACCTGAGCATGGTAGTGCTCACTCATCACTAATTACAAGTATCAAGCACCCGAGCATGGTAGTGCCCATCCATCACTAGTTACGAGTACTGAGCACCCGAGCATGGTAGTGCCCGCTCATCACTAGTTACGAGTTCAGAACACCTGAGCATGGTAGTGCCCACTCATCACTAATTACAAGTATCAAGCACCCGAGCATGGTAGTGCCCATTCATCACTAGTTACGAGTACTGAGCACCCGAGCATGGTAGTGTCCGCTCATCACTAGTTACCAGTACTGAACACCTGAGCATGGTAGTGTCCGCTCATCACTAGTTACCAGTACTGAACACCTGAGCATGGTAGTGTCCGCTCATCACTAGTTACCAGTACTGAACACCTGAGCATGGTAGTGCCCGCTCATCACTAGTTACGAGTACCGAGAACCCGAGCATGGTAGTGCTCGCTCATCACTAGTTACGAGTACTGAGCACCTGAGCATGGTAGTGCTCACTCATCACTAGCTACGAGTACTGAGCACCTGAGCATCGTAGTGCTCGCTCATCACTAGTTACGAGTACCGAGTACTTGAGCATGGTAGTGCCCGCTCATCACTAGTTACGAGTACCGAGTACTTGAGCATGGTAGTGCCCTCTCATCACTAGTTACGAGTATTGAGCACCCGAGCATGGTAGTGCTCACTCATCACTAGTTACGAGTATTGAGCACCCGAGCATGGTTGTGCCCGCTCATCACTAGAAACGAGTACCGAGCACACGAGCATGGTAGTGCTCGCTCATCACTAGTTATGAGTATAGAGCACCCGAGCATGGCAGTGCCCGCTCATCACTAGTTACGAGTACTGAGCCCCCGAGCATGGTAGTGCCCGCTCATCACTAGTTACCAGTACTGAGCACCCGAGCATGGCAGTGCCCGCTCATCACTAGTTACGAGTACTGAGCACCCGAGCATGGTAGTGCCCGCTCATTACTATTCTAAAGGTGTTGTAGATTGAATTGTAAAAAGTTATCAAATGATGATCAAAATAGGAAGAAGTGTGAAAAAGTGTAAGAAGTTGTGAAAGAAAAAAGATAACGGGATCAAGTGGAGAGTTCAACAAAAAGAGGTAAAATATGCGCCCAAGAAAAAAGCAGCAGTAATACCGCTCATTCCTATAGTCCTAACATGAACATTTTTAGCGGAGGTATCTGCACTTTCCTCAGTTATCACATTTAAATATGCAAATTGCTAAATTACTGAACATTTGCAGAACACAAATTGCAAATGGACCATACTTAGAAAATGCACCTCGGCTTTTAAAAGGGCATCAATTTCACATTTGGAAAAAGCCGTAGAAACTTATCCCAATCTGAAGATTTCTCTCACAGGGAAACAATATGTTACACATTTATAGCAAAATAAAAAAAAAAAAAACAATCACAAATGACAAATTGTGATCTCTGAATCTTATAGGACTGTTATTGAAATATCTGATTATTGAGTAAAAAAAAGCACCGCTGTTCATTAATATGAAAGATGGGGTAAAAGAAGTGGAAGAAGGGGCCCGTCCATGTATATAGAATATTGCATCCTAATCTTTGTTGTCATTGTACACACAGGAGAGATCATCAATGTGACGTGTCCCACACAATTCAGAACCTGGGGGGCAGTGATTGGTTCAAAGTCACCTCCAAATGGGGTTGTCTTCTGCTGGACCTTTTGGGGTCCATTATTAAAAGGGATCTTTCATAAACTTTCACAATATAATCTGTAGAGATTATCAGATAGATCTCTTAGACCCAATGAGGCAGGTGTACTTATTTAAAAAAATGTGTGTGAGATTGGCTCTATAATCATGATATTAAAGGAAGCATTTTAAAAGTCCAGCTAAAGACTAGTTACAATTTATTTCTCGTTCGTGACTTTGCTGTATCCTGGAGGCACACACCGCAGTAAATTACTTACATAGTCACAGTGGTCTTCATATGGGATTGTTCATATATACTATATACTGGATTTCTGGAGTATTGAAGAATATAGTACAAATAATCACAAGTTCAAGTTCTATGTTATAAGAACTTTGTATATAAATTGTACAACTATAACAAAAACCTAAAGTTTGATTACCCCTGGTATCAAAAACAGTCGCTGGGTGCTCCTTAAATAATCCCTCACACAGCTTCATGGGCAGAACATTTTTTTAAAAAAAAAAAAATAGGTCTGGGTTTAAAAAAATGGGTGTACAAAGTTTTTTGTTTTTTCTTTTACAAACTTTAGTTGTTATATAGCCCCTAAAATAATAATAATAATAATAATAATAATAATAATAATAATAACAACAATAATAATAAAAATAATATAATAATAATAATAATAATAATAACAATAATAAAAACAATAATAATAATAAAAATAATAATAATAATAATAATAATAATAATAATAATAATAAAAAAATATAATAATAATAATAATAATAATAACTGTACAAGTTTGGTATCGCCACAATTGTACAGACCTAAAGAGTCACGTTTTTTGGTAATTTTTTCTGCAGAAAGAAAATGTCCCCCAACCCGGAATTTTCTGGTCTTGCAATTCCTTCCTGTTGACAGTCATGGTTAACGATATGGAGCTCGTCATCATACACTTCCCTCTGCGTAGTGTCCTGTGGTCTCGGTACACGCCATATTCATGTGCTAATATCAAGAATTGTGGTCATTTAACTCACCTCGTAAATGCAGACTTAATAAGAGCTATCGATCTGCAGCTTCCAGGAAGAGCTACAGGGTGGAGAAAACTAAGGGGGAGATAATGCTCTGCTGACCAGATAGGAGATGCTCGTGGCGCACGGCACGGACCGCCGATATTGATGTCTGACTTTACGAGAGCGGACAAGAAATAATTATGATTCTGATTCCTAACTAAGTCATCACTTCATAAGAGGCGATAAATTAACACGAATTTATCAAAAAAAGAATTAGATTTTGGAGAGGCAAAAATAACATTCTAAATAAAGCCGTGTTCATTGTGTAGAATATACATTATACATAGAAAATGTCCTGGTTATAATCACATTAAAGGGGTTTATCAGGCTTCATGCGCCAGTCAGCTATGTGACTTCAGATTTGTAAATCCTTGCAGCGCGTAGTGGCCACACTGTCAGGATTCTCCGGAGCAGAGAACGGCCAGGCATGTGACCACAAGTATGTGATTTGCATATTTCCAACCACATTCCAACTAGATGTGGTTGGAACTCCAACATTCCACATTCCAACTAGTCTGGCTTTGGTCAAGTCACTTGTATTGAACGAGGCCACCTGACCGCATGTTTGTGGTTACATGCCCGTCTGCTCCTGCTGCTGGTAACTGATAATTCTGACAGTGCACACACTGCATGCTGTTAGGATTCACAAGTCTGCAGTCACATAGAGTGCCCTAAGCCTCAACAACCCCCCTTTAAAAATATATAACCTGTACAACATGCAATCAGAACCACATAGAAATGTTATTATTTTCTGATTATTGCTTTTTCGTTCCTTTTTCTTTTACAGGTTTGCTTAATAGTAGTGATAAAGACCATAGACAGCAATAGGCGGAGATATGCACTGACTGCCAATGGGGGGGCGATATGTTGGGGGCATGCTCTATGACCCATGCAGATGTCATTCTGAAGGGAGGGGAAGAGGAGCTATGACATCACCTATTGTGAATGGTGGATTCTGTGTTATCTACTTTATATAGAGGTGTTATCACTCATTGTACAGGAGGACGAGGTGAGCTGTGATATCACCTATTGTGAATGGTGGATCCTGTGTTATCTGTGTTATCTACTTTATATGGAGGTGTTATCAGTCATTGCACAGGAGGAGGAGGTGAGTTGTGAGTGTGACATCACCTATTGTGAATGGTGGATTTTGTGTTATCTATTGTACAGGAGTAGGAGGTGAGCTGTGACATTTCCTATTGTGAATGGTGGATCCTGTGTTATCTCCTGTATATAGAGGTGTTATCAGTCATTGTACAGGAGGAGGTGAGCTGTGACATCACCTATTGTGAATGGTGGATCCTGTGTTATCTCCTGTATATAGAGGTATTATCAGTCATTGTACAGGAGGAGGTGAGCTGTGATATCATCTATTGTGAATGGTGGATCCTGTGTTATCTCCTGTATATAGAGGTGTTATCAATCATTGTACAAGAGAAGGAGGAGAACTGTGACATCACCTATTGTGAATGGTGGATCATGTGTTATCTACTGTATATAGAGGTGTTATCAGTCATTGTACAGGAGGGGGAGGAGGTGAGCTGTGACATTACCTACTGTGAATGGTGGGTCATGTGTTATCTAATGTGCATATAGAGGTGTTATCAGTCATTCTACAGGAGGAGGAGGAGGTTTGCTGTGATATCACCTATTCTGAATGGTAGAAGCTGTGTTATCTACTCTATAGAGGTCTTATCAGTTATTGTACAGGAGGAGGAGGTGAGCTGTGACATCACCTATTGTGAATGGTGGATCCTATGTTATCTACTGTATATTTAGGTGTTATCATTGTACAGAAGGAGGAAGAGGAGGAGGTGAGCTGTGACATCACCTATTGTGATAGATAGATCGATAGATAGATAGATAGACAGACAGACAGACAGACAGACACTTCAGGCACATTTTAGTATGACACTACTTATACCTGGAGTGCTGCAGAAGTAAAAACAAAAAAAAAAAAAAAATGTCCCCTAAGGTATCCATATCCTTTAATGCTTGGAGTTGTTACACTTTTTTTTGTTTTTCATATCGGGGGGCTCAGAAATTCCATCAGATAAATTGAAATCAGCTGGTTTACTATATGTATTGGGGCTGGGGGATGGGGTCAATTTCACGCCGCCATACGCAGCCCTCTTTATAAACGTGTGTATGTAGATGAGCGATAATGATTGAAGCAAGGAAGCTGATGATGAGGACGGGGGCTTCTTCACAATATGAAATGCATTATACATTAAGAACAAAAGTGAGTGATAATGGCAAATAAAGGAAGAAAAGATCCGGGATGGTCGGCCCAGCACATCCGTGTATTCAGTATGAAGGCTGACTACGCATTGGCCTCAGCCCACTCATCCTTATCGCACATTCTCCGTTTTAATTTCCAATCATTCTGGTTATTATTCTTTCTGCAGCTGTCCATCTAGCATTGCTAAATTGACCCTGTCTCATCAGCAGCTTAAATCAAAAGCTAATTTCCACACCTTTTTGTCCGACACAGTAAATACAGCTCGTAATCAACACCAGCCTATGGCACAGAAACACTTCCAAGCATCTCAAGACACTAAAAAGACACGGGGATAACATGTGGGGAATAAAACCGCCATCAGAGATGTAATGTGAGGCCACAATGGAAAACCCATATCAAGGCCCAAACCTAAATACCTAGGCAGGGTGCCATCATTGTTAGTAATCACGTGCAGCAGGTAATTGACACTGGAAAGACCATAAAGTCGCTATAAGGCCCATGGGCAGAGCTTAATCCAGCCCTGGTTAAAATTACTATGCACCTGAAAGGGTTTGTCCAAATTTAGGGACAATTTTTTTTTCTTACAGTTGAAACTAGAAGTTTCCATCCCCAAAGCAGGATGTTGCCACCCCCATGCTTCACAGTAGGTATGGTGTTCTTTGGATGCAACTCAGCATTCTGTCTCCTCCAAAGTTGTGCTTCTACCAAACAGTTCTACTTTGGTTTCATCAGACCATATGACATTCTTCCTATACTCTTCTGGACAATCCAAATGCTCTCTAGCAAACTTCAGACAGGCCCAGATATTTACTGGCACTGCAGGATCTGAGTCGCTGGCGGCGTAGTGTGTTACTGTTACTTTATGCAGGTCATTCACTAGGTCCCCCTGTGTGGTTCTGGGATTTTTGCTTACCGTTCTTGTGATTATTTTGATCCCACGGGGTGAGATCTTGCGTGGAGCCCCAGATTGAGGGAAATTATCAGTGGTCTTGCATGTCTTCCATTTTCTTATTATTGCTCTCACAGTTGATTTCATCACACCAAGCTTCTTGCCTATCGCAGATTCAGTCTTCCCAGCCTGGTGCAGGGCTACAATTTTGTTTCTGGTGTCCTTCGACAACTCTTTTGTCTTCACCATAGTGGAGTTTGGAGTGTGACTGTTTGAGGTTGTAGTCAGGTGTCTTTTATACTGATAACAATTTCAAACAAGTGCCATTACTACAGGTAATGAGTGGAGGACAGAGGAGCCTCTTAAAGAAGAAGTTACAGGTCTGTGAGAGCCAGAAATCTTGCATGTTTTTAGGTGACTAAATACTTATTTTTCACCATAACTTGCAAAGAAAATCTTGCCAAATCAGATGCGGTGATTTTCTGGATTTATTTTCTCATTTTGTCTCTCATAGTTGTGGCCACCTATGATGTCAATTACAGGCAAATCTCATCTTTATAAGTGGAAGAACTTGCACAATTGGTGGCTGACTAAATACTTTTTTTTCTCCACTGTATTTGGTGCCATTGACCTTACATTGTATGACTTGGGTGACACGTTTTGGATCTCCTTCCACAAGCTTCTCACAATAGTTGTGAGGAATTTGGGCCCATTCCTCCTGACAGAACTGATGTAACTGAACCATGTTTGTAGGTCACCTTGCTCACACCATTTAGGATTGAGATCAGGGCTCTGTGATGGCCACTCCAAAACACTGGCGTTGTTATCCTTCAGCCACTTGGTAACCAGTTTGGCATAAGTAAGACCCATTTCCGCCTAAGCTTTAGGTTCCTCGCTGATGTCTTGAGATGTTGCTTCAGTATTGTCACACAATCTTCTTTACTCATGATGCCATCTATTGTGTGAAGTGCACCAGTCCCTTTTGCAGCAAAACAACCCCACAACATCCACAACATGATGCTACCGCCCCCGTGTTTCACAGTTGGGATGGAGTTCTTAGGCTTCAAAGCTGCTCCATATTTCCAAACATAACAATAGTCATTATGGCCAAACAGTTCAATTTTAGTTTTGTCAGACCACAGGACATGTCTCCAAAAATTAAGGTCTTTGTTCCTCTGTGCATGTGCAAACATTAATCTGTTTTTTTTTGTGTTTCTTTTGGAGTAATGTCTTCTTCCTGGCAGAGTGGCCTTTTAGCCCATATTGATATAGTACTCGTTTCACTGTGAATAATGACACAATCTTACCAGCTTCCGCCAGCATCTTCACAAGGTCTTCTGCTTTTGTTCTTGGGTTTATATGCACATGTCTGACCAAAGCAAGTTCATCTCTGGTACAAAGAACCTATCTCCTTCCTGAGGGGTATGACGGTTGTCTGTCTTTATCTCTGGGTTTCATCACACTCCTGTCTAGTCCCTCCCTTGGGGGAGAGGGAATGAGATCAGGACAGGTCAGGAGCAGAGCCAGGAAGGAGACTCAGGCCTCTTCACCATCACGAGCATCTCTGAGGATAGGAATAGCATAGGGCCCCCTAGCTTGAGGGACAGCTTAAAAGCCCCATTTCCCCACTATCCCAGAGTCGTAATGACACAAACCCCCACTCATCATACATTTATAACCTTTTCCTCTGGCATAACCCCTTTAAGAACTGTAGAAATATAGTTTTACTTGGCTTTCATTTATTAAGTGGCGTTCCATGTTATGCTTGGCGAGATGGACTTAGCAAGGGCCAAGTCTTTTTTATCTACTCTCTCCTCAGAGAATAAGGGTGCGTCTCGATCAGGAGACTTTGTAAGGTCCCGAAACCCTGGTAGCATAGAGGTGGTCATTATACAGTTGTTTCCATTGTTAGCATACAGGGGTTTTTTTGGCTATAGGTGGTAAGGTCCATTCCTGACCTTGTAGTAAGGTCTTATGATTTCTAGTTACACCTCTGCTCATATTTTTTAGGTTTTGTACCATACAGAAGAGATTGGGTCCCATAGCAATGGGCAAAATGCACCCACAAAAGGGTTTAGCCACCAATAATAGAAGGACCTTGTGTGTGTTTCATCCTTCATTCTCTTCCCATGAGCTTTTGGGTCAATTCCGAATCCTTGCCTTATTTGCTACAAATCCACTTCCTCTGTATCTCTCATGGCAAATTAATTCTTCTCCAAGCAAAATTAAGGTGGGTCTCTATTGATACCTCTAATGGGAAGCACTAAAAAGCCATAGTAAATTTTCAGCTCACCACCAAGTAGAGAAATACAATATATTGTCCATCTAAAGTTGCGACCAGAAAACTCTGCTTGTGTAGATAATAGAAAATGGCCAATAGGGCGGTCATCTGTGTCTCCAGTTCCTTTATACAGTGCTTTTAATATTGCATTGGAAATAACCTCATTTTTTAATCTTTTTGAAATATGGATGAGTTTCAGATTTTTTGTCCATTTACTAAAATGTCTGGTTTCTTTCAAGAGGAAGAAGGCCAGTTTGCATACTCTTTTCCCAAGCAACCTTGCCTATCCTACAAGTCAACATGGGAGCTCCACAAGGAGAACCAATACTCCTTAGACCGCCACCTCCAGGTGTAATGGGATGGAATGGGACCAACTTTGGTTGGAGATCTTTTCTCCAATGGTCCTATAATATGAACATCAGAGTCAAGCAATTCTTACAAAATTTTAATTCAGGAAGATTCGCTCTATTCGGACAGGGACATTTGCTTTGAACATTGAACATGTCCTGCGGCACAGTCCTCAATTCACTCCTCTTTGGTTGTCTTCTGTAACAGGGTCTTAAGGCGCAGCCACTGATTAGGCCCCACGTGGCTCTGTGTTGTGCACTCATGTCATTATCATCAATGATGTATTGTGGTGACAATACATGGGGCTCAGTCAATGAAGGACAGGGTGAGGAGCTATGGAGAAGACCTCCTTTGCAATCCAGCAAGAAGGCAGACAACTGGAGACCAGTGAAGGGGCATAATGATTGTGCTCACTAAGGGTGCAACCATGACCAGGTCTGAGGACACAGGGGGCTCGCTGACCCCAGCAACGTTTTTAGCTTAATGTGCATCTGAGGACATAGAGATGGAAGGAGACGCTAAGCTGGAAGCGAGGACAGGTAAGAAGAATCATTCTTTTTTTTTAATAAATAAGTGCTGTAGGTGGATATTATTACAGCAAGGGCCGAGGATAGGGGAAGCAGACCAGGAAAGAGGACATTATTCCAATAAGGGGCCCAGGAGGGGAAGATTATTACTGGGAGGGGCCCAGGATGAAAGGTATTATTACAGGATGGGGCATAGGACAAGGGACATTATTACAGATCGGGGACATTATTGCAGGATGGGGCCCAGGAATCGAGGACATTATTACAGAATAGAGCCAGGCGGGTAACATTATTACAGGAAGGGGCCAGGATGGAATCAGGACATTATTACAGGACAGCAGATATTATTACAGGAAGATTGCCGAGGATGGGGGACAATATTACAGGATGGGGACATTATTATTGGAAGAGGCCCAGGATGAAGGAGATCATTACAGGATGGGGCCCAAGAATGTTGGATATTATTACGCGATGTGGCCAGAACAGGTCAGGATCACATTATTACAGGGAAGGGCCTGGAACAGAGGATATTATTACAGGAAGGGGCCCTGTTGGATGGACAATATTACAGGAAGGGGCCAGGATGGGGGACATTATTACAGGATGGGGCCCAGGAATGGGGTACATTATTAGAGGATGGGGCCAGGACGTGTCAGATTATTACAGGATGGGGCCCAAGATGGAGGATATTATTACAGGAAGGGGCCCAGATGGTGGACAGTCTTACAGGAGCGGCCAAGGACGGGATGATGACATTATTACAGGACAGCAGATATTATTACAGGAAGGTGGCTGAGGATGGGGGACATTATTACAGGATGGGAACATTATTATTGGAAGCGGCCCAGGATGAAGGAGATTATTACAGAATGGGGCCCAGGTAAGTGGGGCATTATTACAGTATGGGACCAGAATCGGTCACTGTAACAGTGTGCCCCTCCCCCGCCTGTGCTCATGGTGTAATAGTCTGTCTCTCCTTGACTGTCCTGTATGTACTACTGGTGGGGGATTGTTTGTTCTTCTCAGCATGGGACTTCTCCAATCCACAACGTGGTAAACAGAACAGAGCCAGGAGTCTAAAGTCCATTCATGTATCAAATGTCATCAAATGTCCAGGTGGAGTTGGGCCCACCTTAGGGGCTGATCCCAGGAGAGAAGAACAATGAGACCCATGTTAGGTCAGTTAGTTGGATCTCGGCTGGAGAAGGACTAGGATCTATAGCTGAGGCTGGATCCTAGAGCCTGTGTATGGACTGTTACAGACTGGAAATCAGTGGCCACGTGGGATTGTATTTTGTTGTTTACCCTGTTGGACTCAAGGAACTCATATAAGGACCATTGGCATATTTTGCCTGGCGTTGGAATACCGGGATGCGCCCCTGGATCTTTTGTTTTGTTGTGGACTCCTTGCAGACTTTAAGGATTTCTATTTATGTTTGGTGCTTTATCTTTGTGGTTCCAATAAAGCCCTTTGGATTGTTCCTTGGCCTGGCGTCCCTTACTGCTCTGCCGCATACCCCGTCACAGTCACATTATTACAGGGAAGGGCCCAAATGGGGGATAATATTACAGGAAGTGGCCAGGATGATGACATTATTACAGAACAGAGGACATGATTACAAGGGACTGTACATCTGACCAACATGCTGGTGAGGGCCCTCGTCCAAAATTTGCACTGGGGCCCAAAGGACTCTAGTTACGCCACTGGATCAGTGGATGATTCCTTGGTGGTCCTGCCTAATAATGGCAGTAAAGATTCTCAAATTAGATGTAATGATCTCTTTTTAAGTCAGGACATCCACCTGCTGGAACGCACAAAGTTTACGACGACAGGGTCAAAGGTGAAAGGTTCAGCAAACTTGTAGCCGAAAGTATTATTAGTTTGTCATATGTAGAGTGGGGGATCACAAATCCTCTCTGTGCGGGGATACATGATTGCACAGTGGACCAGGAGAAAATTACGAGCACATGGCCAAGGAAAGGATAAAAAAAAAGCAGAGAGATTAGGAGCAAAGGCCTATTTTTCGTAAATGCAAAGTCGATTCAATGCACGGCTAATAGAAAGTCCGGAGCTCACCCTACATAAATAGCTTATATGATACAAATATTACGTGGGCAATGTGGAAACGACAAGGTCTCTAATCATGTTTTGGATTACCTGGCAGAGCAAAGACATTTCATTTCGACTGGACCTGGGGATTACTGTGAAGAAACATTTCATATCCTTTTTTTTAATTTCATGCATTTTTTATTTACCTTTAATGATGCTGTATATATTCATCATCCTGAAATATTAAAAGAGTCGGAAAAAAAAGTATTAAAATGGTGGAAAATTTAAAGGATGGGAATGCAACAGCACGCAAATCATACACTATCAAGTGCTTGATACACATTTAGAATGACTGGCGAGAGAGACAGAGGCAGATTCCTGGCAGATCTCTGAAGCACAGAGTCACAATAAGAAGATCAGCCGAACAGACTGAAATAATAGAATATTCATCCCTCTAATCCATATGCAATTCTTTAGGCCTTTTTTTTCTTTTTTTTTTTCAGCCCTGCATATGAGGCCAGACTGCTCTCGGGATTTAACTCATTAGTGCCCGCAGGGTCCAGGTGCTATTGTTTCAGCAGCCTCTGATTTTGATTATTTACCCGTACAGTATTTGTTAGCTGAAATACAAGAAGCTGCAGGCAGTCAGGAGACATCCTGGAGACTGTAGACAGGTAGCTGAGATACTGGAAACCATAGGAGGGCAGGAGACATCCTGGAGACTGTAGACAGGTAGCTGAGATACTGGAAACCATAGGAGGGCAGGAGACATCCTGGAGACTGTAGACAGGTAGCTGAGATACTGGAAACCACAGGCGGGCAGGAGACATCCTGGAGACTGTAGACAGGTAGCTGACATACTAGAAACCACAGGCGGGCAGGAGACATCCTGGAGACTGTAGACAGGTAGCTGAGATACTAGAAACCACGGCCGGGCAGGAGACATCCTGGAGACTGTAGACAGGTAGCTGAGATACTAGATACCACAGGCAGGCAGGAGACATCCTGGAGACTGTAGACAGGTAGCTGAGATACTGGAAACCACAGGCGGGCAGGAGACATCCTGGAGACTGTAGACAGGTAGCTGAGATACTGGAAACCACAGGCAGGCAGGAAACATCCTGGAGACTGTAGACAGGTAGCTGAGATACTAGAAACCATAGGCGGGCAGGAGACATCCTGGAGACTGTAGACAGGTAGCTGAGATACTAGAAACCACAGGCGGGCAGGAGACATCCTAGAGACTGTAGACAGGTAAGTGAGATACTGGAAACTGCAGGCAGGCAGGAGATGTACTGGAGACCAGAGACAGGTAACTGAGATACTACAAACCGCGGGCAAACAGAAGACATTTTGCAGACTGTAGACAGGTAGCAGAGTTTCTGGAAACTGCAGGCAGATAGGAGACTTCCTGGAGAGCACAGACAGGTAACTGAGATACTGGAACCTGCAGGAAAGAATGAGCTGTACTGGAGACCGGAGGCAGGTAGCTGAGATACTAGAAACCGCAGACAGACAGTAGACATCCTGGAGACTGCAGACAGGTAGCTGAGATTCTGCAAACCGCAGGCAGGTAGGAGACGTCCTGGAGACTGCGGACAGGTATGAGCAGCGCTTTTTGTGTAAAAAAAATATTTGCCGGCAAAAGGAGCGGGGGGGGTTGCTGTCAGCCGGTGGCCGAGATTAAGGAGCGCGGGGGGGGGTGCTGTCGGCCGGGAGATCCTGTGCACGGTTTACCTTTTGAGGCACTGGGCAGCGGAAAATGGCAGTCCCCATACAGCTATGCCCCCCGGCCGCATTGCCACCCCCCTGAATATATAGTGCTGCCTGAGCAAACTGCTCACTGCTCAACTTGTCCAATGGACAGTACGGCCCTGTTTCTCATTATTCAGTTTTGTAGTCTGTATGCAATTTCAATCAAGGAGGGGAGCAGCGGCTGATGGGGAGAGCGGTGGCAGATGGAGGGGGCAGAGGCTGATGGAGAGGGGGAGGCATCTGGAGGGGGCAGCGGCTGATGGGGAGAGCAGCGGCAGATGGAGGGGGGACAGCAGATGGACAGGGGGTACGGCGGCTATAACCTACTGATGCGGCACTTGCAGGGATCGCTCTCCTCAGCTTTCACAGACGCTGGAGTGAAGCTGAGGGGAGCGGTCATCGGCCCCAGATCCACAGTGATTGGAGAGATCGGTCACAAGGCCGGTCTCTCCAATCAGAGCTGGGGGCGGGTGAAGCAGAGGTCACCCAGCTCCAGCCAATGATCACTGCTATAGCTGCACTGATCATGGCTGGATTTCAATGTTTCAACCATTTTCAATGGCTGAAACATTACAGTGGCTGTGATTGGCTGAGCGGCGTTCGTCAGCCAATCACAGCCTCCGTAGGTCCGAGGAGGCACCACCCCTCCTGAGGTCAGGCAGGTCATGCAGCTCCAGTAGCTGCTCTTCTGCTTGTCCTCTGCTCCACACATAGCTAATTTGTATAGTTTACAAATTAGCCATATGGACAGTCAGAAGTGCTGGCCCTCAGCGCTCTTCAGATTTTCCGGTACGCCGTACCGGTACGTACCGCCGCAAAAAAGCACTGGGTATGAGCACACTGAGGTGCACATAGAAACTAAGAGTTTTAGGAACATCAAGACTTAATACCAAAGCACAGGTGTGTGTCTTAGTGAGCCTTATATAGGCCCGGGCAGATGATCACATGGGGTGTCACCGGGCTAACTGTAAATCTCAACGTGGAGCACAAAAGAATTTAGGAGATAGGGGTCAGGGAAGCAAAGTGAATCCGGGATACGTATGTAATAGTGTGTTGATGTTGTCCATTATACCGAATCCCTTGCCGCTGTTGTCCCAATTTCTCCCAGGTCCCCCACCAGTCTCTACTTTCTGGTCTCTTTTGTCAAATGACTGCTTAGGCAAACAGTGACCACAATGGTGACCCCCGCCCCGTCCAATGATTGACAGAGGACCATTTCTTGCATGTTGAGCTGGACCGGAAAGTAGATACCGGCCTGGGACACAGAAAATAGGGAAGGAGTAGTGAATTTTACTTCTGTTCTTTTTTTTCCTTTTGTCATTCGGACCCTTAAAAAGAAAAATTCCGAAGTAGACAACCCCTTTAAGATCATCAATACAATAATAAACCATAATACCACACTACACAAGTTCAGTTCTAACAGTCAGCGTTGGTCATGACCCCCATCTATATTTTGCCACACTACAACGATACCGGAGCGCGAGTGTCAGAGAAATAACGTCGCTCTCGAAGACACATTTAACACTTGCAAGTTCTGTCCTAAAATGCTTCCAGGCTTATTAAACTAGTAATTATTATGGCAAAGAGACATTGCTGCTTGGCAGGCGATATTGCAAGACAGGATTGTCAACTTCCTAAACAGCATTAGCATATGTAAGCGGACGGTGGCAGCACTTTAATAGCATGTATTCATTACGGCTTAAACAAATTAAAATATCGGTGAGTCAGAGTCAATTAAACCAGGAAATAGCGGAGAGTAAAAAGCCTTAATGAAACATTTAAAAAAAAATAAAAAATAATAATATAAAAAAAAATCAACCCATTAATATTTTTTACCCAGAGGATTTTTTTTCTTGACTGCCTCCAGCTTTGAATCATGGTAGGGTGCCGCGAATGAGAGGAACGTTTCGAGTGTTCTCAATTCATGGACAGATTACAGAAGGCATTAATAACATGGTTAATATGAAGTGTTTAGGGCCTTTGCAACGGTGACAAATACGACTCAGCCAAATTTCCTGACCATTGAGGCCACGGAGGGACAATTTGGTAGATTTCATCAACAGTTCTAATTATGTTCCTGTCAAGTCGAGAACAAAGTAATCCATAACTGGAGGGTGGGGTGGTCGGGGCGCCGCCGGGAGACAGTGGCACACTGAAATAATTTATGCCCAGGACACTGAGCCTATTCGGTAGTTAGCGTGCACAGCGCTTGACTAACAAGTGAGTCCGGCTAAGGAATTTATTAGGGAAAAGAAGGCCCTCTAGCTCTGAGTAGCTTGTCAGGTTCTCGCTTATAAGGAGTTATGAGGTCTAAGTTCCTAGGGAGCCGTGTTTATGTAGGCTGCAAAGGATCACACTCTACAAGGCAATTGTTTTTCCATGTGCACAATATATAAAAACAAAATAAAACCAATAAAAAAACAAACAAAAAAAACAATATTTTCTGTGCTCGGTTACTTGCCAAATGGCCATAATGTGTTTCTACTAATAAGAAAAATAAATAAATAAAATGTGGGGGTAAGCTTAACTTAGAGAAACTATATATATAAGAAAAAAAAAATAACATAATAACAAAAAAAGATAAAAATCAGAAAGAAATGGTAAAAGAACATAAAGAAATGATAAAAACAAAAGTCTAAGAATAAGAGATTAACAATACAGGCTTGAAAAAATAAAGATAAAATGACAAAAATAACAAAATAAAAAAATGATAAAAAAATATATATATGTATATATATATATATATATATATGTATATATATATATATATATATATATATATATATATATAAAAGGAATAAACAACATATTAGAAAAAATATTAAAAAATAAAAAATAAATGTTAAAAGAACACGAACAAAATGAAATTATAAAAAAACAACAAAGTTTAGTAATAACTACCGGTATTTAAAAAAAAAGTTAAAAGCTTGAAAAATAAAGATAAAATGAGAAAGAGAAAAAAATAAATAAATAAATTATATATATATATATATATATATATATATATATATATATATATATATATATATAAGAAATAAACAACCTATTGGCAGAAATATAAAAAAAAAGAAAGAAATGTTAAAAGAACAAGAACAAAATGAAATTATAAAAAAACAACAAAAGTCTAAGAATAACAGACTAAAAAAATAAAAAATAAAGGCTTGAAAAAATAAAGATAGAATGACAAAAAGAACAAAATAAAAAATAGATAAAAAAAGAAAAAAAATATGTATAAAAGAAATAAACAACATATTAGCAAAAATATTGAAAAAAAAAATATATTATATTATATTATTTATATATTTATAATTATAAATAAAACAAAAGTCCAAGGCGGGCTTTAAACGTTGCGACATCGCTAGCATCGGCTAGCGATGTCCAGCGCAATAGCACCCGCCCCCATCGTACATGCGATATCTGGTGATCGCTGCCATAGCGAACATTATCGCTATGGCAGCTTCACACGCACATACCTGGTCAGCGACGTCGCTGTGCCCGCCGAACTATCCCGCCTTCAAGGGGGAGGTGCGTTCGGCGTCACCGCGACGTCACTGCGACGTCACTAAGTGGCCGGCCAATAGAAGCGGAGGGGCGGAGATGAGCGGGACATAACATCCCGCCCACCTCCTTCCTTCCACATAGCCGGTGGACATAGGTTAAGAGATGTTTGTCGCTCCTGCGGCTTCACACACAGCGATGTGTGGTGCTGCAGGAACGACAAACAACATCGTACCTGCAGCTGGAGCGACATTATGAAAATGAACAACGTGACACAGATCAGCGTTTTTTGACTGTCTTGCGCTCGTTCATCATCGCTCCTAGGATTTACACATTGCGATGTCGCTACCGATTAAAAAAAATAAAGGCATGAAAAAATAAAGATAAAATGACAAAAAGAACAAAATAAAAAAAATGATAAAAAGAAAAAATATATATAAAAGAAATAAATAACATATTAGCAAAAAAAGAAAAAAAAAAAAAAAATGTTAAAAGAACAAGAACAAAATGAAATTATAAAAAAACCCAAAAGTCTAAAAATAACGGAGAGTAAAAAAAATAAAGGCTTGAAAAAATAAAGATAAAATGAGAAAAAGAACAAAATAAAAAAAATATAAAAAAGGAAAAATGTATAATATAATATATATACAGTCAGGGCCAAAAATATTTGGACAGTGACACAAGTTTTGTTATTTTAGCTGTTTACAAAAACATGTTCAGAAATACAATTATATATATAATATGGGCTGAAAGTGCACACTCCCAGCTGCAATATGAGAGTTTTCACATCCAAATCGGAGAAAGGGTTTAGGAATCATAGCTCTGTAATGCATAGCCTCCTCTTTTTCAAGGGACCAAAAGTAATTGGACAAGGGACTCTAAGGGCTGCAATTAACTCTGAAGGCGTCTCCCTCGTTAACCTGTAATCAATGAAGTAGTTAAAAGGTCTGGGGTTGATTACAGGTGTGTGGTTTTCCATTTGGAAGCTGTTGCTGTGACCAGACAACATGCGGCCTAATGAACTCTCAATTGAGGTGAAGCAGAATATCCTGAGGCTGAAAAAAAAGAAAAAATCCATCAGAGAGATAGCAGACATGCTTGGAGTAGCAAAATCAACAGTCGGGTACATTCTGAGAAAAAAGGAATTGACTGGTGAGCTTGGGAACTCAAAAAGGCCTGGGCGTCCACGGATGACAACAGTGGTGGATGATCGCCGCATACTTTCTTTGGTGAAGAAGAACCCGTTCACAACATCAACTGAAGTCCAGAACACTCTCAGTGAAGTAGGTGTATCTGTCTCTAAGTCAACAGTAAAGAGAAGACTCCATGAAAGTAAATACAAAGGGTTCACATCTAGATGCAAACCATTCATCAATTCCAAAAATAGACAGGCCAGAGTTAAATTTGCTGAAAAACACCTCATGAAGCCAGCTCAGTTCTGGAAAAGTATTCTGTGGACAGATGAGACAAAGATCAACCTGTACCAGAATGATGGGAAGAAAAAAGTTTGGAGAAGAAAGGGAACGGCACATGATCCAAGGCACACCACATCCTCTGTAAAACATGGTGGAGGCAACGTGATGGGATGGGCATGCATGGCTTTCAATGGCACTGGGTCACTTGTGTTTATTGATGACATAACAGCAGACAAGAGTAGCCGGATGAATTCTGAAGTGTACCGGGATATACTTTCAGCCCAGATTCAGCCAAATGCCGCAAAGTTGATCGGACGGCGCTTCATAGTACAGATGGACAATGACCCCAAGCATACAGCCAAAGCTACCCAGGAGTTCATGAGTGCAAAAAAGTGGAACATTCTGCAATGGCCAAGTAAATCACCAGATCTTAACCCAATTGAGCATGCATTTCACTTGCTCAAATCCAGACTTAAGACGGAAAGACCCACAAACAAGCAAGACCTGAAGGCTGCGGCTGTAAAGGCCTGGCAAAGCATTAAGAAGGAGGAAACCCAGCGTTTGGTGATGTCCATGGGTTCCAGACTTAAGGCAGTGATTGCCTCCAAAGGATTCGCAACAAAATATTGAAAATAAAAATATTTTGTTTGGGTTTGGTTTATTTGTCCAATTACTTTTGACCTCCTAAAATGTGGAGTGTTTGTAAAGAAATGTGACAATTCCTACAATTTCTATCAGATATTTTTGTTCAAACCTTCAAATTAAACGTTACAATCTGCACTTGAATTCTGTTGTAGAGGTTTCATTTCAAATCCAATGTGGTGGCATGCAGAGCCCAACTCGCGAAAATTGTGTCACTGTCCAAATATTTCTGGACCTAACTGTATATATATATATATATATATAAAAATAAACCACACATTAGCAAAAATATTTAAAAAAATAAGCAAGAAATATTACAAGAACAAAATGAAATTATAAAAAAAACAAAAGTCTAAAAAGAACAGAGATTAAAAAAATGAAGGCTTGAAAAAATAAAGATACAAAGAAAAAAAGAACAAAATGAAAACAAAATTATAGTCAGAAAAAAATATATAATATTTGTTATATATATATATCTATATATATATATATATAGATATATATATATATATATATATATATATATACAGTATATGTACATATATATAAATGAATATATGAATCAGACCATGAATGCATGTCTCCAGTTCCTGAACCATCCTTCCTGTCCAAGTACCTGAACCTGACCAATCTGTCTGCAGTACCAGTACTCGTCCTGTCTGTCTCCTGTGCCAGGTCATCCTGTCTTCTTCCTGTACCCATCCTGCCTGCATCCTCTACCTGCCAGCCCAACCTGTCTCCTGAATGTATCCCATCCAGTCAGCCTCCACTACCCACTCTGTCCTGCCTGCCCTCTGTGCATGCGTCCCTGACCCATGGATTAGCTGCTGTAGTACCAGGGACTGCCTTGCAGTGGTACCTGGTGTCTGCATCATTATAGTCTATTTCCCAGTCGGCGCATGCACCTGAAACAGGTTTTGTTGGGGGTTTGTACGAAAGCCCGACTGGACAACTGGATGTACGTCAGAATGCAGTGTGAAAGCAGCTTAATGTGGCTGATAATGATACATGTCTGAAAACTACTTTCTGTCCATGAAACTATTGTTGTCGAGCGGAGGTTTTTGCAAGCATTGTCGACTGTCATTGTGGTGTCAGGCTCTGTGGAAATGTCAGATTCTTGCACTTTTCCTTCTAACTTCTCTGTCTGTGATTAGTGCAGGGAGACTCGGGTGTTGACTCAAACTTGTAGTTCCTAGACAGGCTAGCAAAAGTTAATCTCTGCTATTCTGCTTGTTAATGGCCTTTCATCTAATCCTATGTGAGAACCAGTCATATTCTCTCTCCTCCTATATATGCTGGCTGGAGTGTTCTTATAGTGCCAGCTATAGCTTATCTATTCTGGTCTGGGGAGGAGAATTTACCCAGGCTTACCGATGGTTGCGTGCATTATTGCTGCAAGTGGTTTAGGTGTACACCTTTTTTTGTGTCTTTGTGTTGCTGTCTTCTGTCACTTTACTTTCTTAGTGTTAATTCCTGAGAGCGTGCAGTGTGACTGAGCTTCTGTTATTCCTGTTTGTCTTGTTTATTATTTCCTTTCCACTCTAGCCCGTTCCTTCCCTGAAGATGGGGGAGACAGATTAGCTTTATTTAGGAGAACAGCACGGTTTGAGATTCAGGCATCTCCACCATTAGGGGTAATCCTATGGACAGAAATAACCTGGGGTTCCATAGTGTGAGTGACAGTATAGGAGCTCTTTGTCCCTCGCTATCCTGCAGTCCCATCAGGACAGTTGTCAGTGGAAACTAATAAGGATTTCAATTAGAGATGAGCTGAACACTTCATGTGACACTAGTCCATGGTCCAGGTCAGTGCTCTCTGGAGAGAGGACAGGATCTGCAAGAAGTGCTTTATCATCTTTGATCCGAGGCTCGGCTGAGAAGACCGAACTTATAAACTACACTTATGGACCGCACTTGCTCTAGATGAGGATTAGAGCGCAATCAAGTTTACTTTTGATGGAAAAAACACAAAAGTAACACCTACCTTGGTACTAATTTCATACCCCATATAAGATTTCATACCCCATATGAAATTTCCTTCCCGCTATTCCTAACTACTACTGGTTTTACGGACAGATATGTTTGTGTATATGGCTCAACTTCAGCCTTCTGGTCACCTATACTTGTGCGATGACATGATAATCCGTAATCATTAGGATCTAAAAATACAAAGTGTGGACAGAACGTAAAGATCTTACAGACTAAATTCTCTCAGTCCTGATCAGTTTACACTCAGCTGCACTTGGCATTGAACTTTTATGCTGCCCGCGATATACACATAAGTGTTCCTGGTCTGGATACACAAGAGTTCTTCTATGTGGTTGTATTACGACTGACGAGCCAATCTGACCGAATTCTAATTCGATAGTCAGCTCAAAATTTGGTCAAGAAATTCGATTTGGATCTACATCTACATATACATTATTATATTCTGATGTATCTGCGGACCCCGGAGCATAATAATCATACAGTACTGGAAAAAAAAATTGGATATCTGTTCATGCTATAGTTTTCCTTGTTCTTATAGGAATGTGCACATTTTAGATTCAGACTGACGGCAGCAAAACCAAGAAGGACAGATATGGAAACGAGGCGTAAAGAAACACGTGGGAAAACCAAAATATGTGTTAGACCCTAGATTCCTCGCATCCTCCATTTACTCTGTAGACTGCTTAAACACCCCCTTGGTTTTCTCTTGGGCAGCTTCTTCAGGTCATCACCTGGACTGGCTTCCAATTTACAGGAATCTATAGCCGAGAGTCCATTTCTGGAATCACCGGCCTTCAGAAAGGGTTTGCAACCATCAGTTGTGCTTTGCAGAAGCAGACACAGGTCCATATAGAGCCCTATTCCACACCAGCTGTAAGCCAGAATATGGGGAGAATTAGGTAAGTAAAGAGAGACAGCAGCCCATCATATATTCACTATATCACAAAAGTGAGTACACCCCTCCCATTTTTGTAAATATTTTATTATATCTTTCCATGGGACAACACTGAAGATCTGACCCTGTGATACAATGTACAGTGTCAGTGTGCAGCTTGTATAACGGTAAATTTGGTGTCCTCTAAATAACTCAACATACAGCCATTAATGTTTAAATCGCTGGGAACAAAAGTGAGTACACCCCCAACATGAAAATGGCCAAATTGTGCCTAATTAGCTGTTTTCCCTTCCTGGTGTCATGTGACTCATTAATGTTAAAAGGTCTCAGGTGTGACTAAAGGAGCAGGGGTGTTACATTTGGTGTTATCGCTCACACACTCTCTCCTACTGATCACTGGAAGTTCAACATGGCTCCTCATAGAATTCTCTGAGGATCTGGTAAAAAGAATTGTTGTGCTACATAGAGATGGCTGAGGCTGTAAGGAGATTGCCAGCACCCTGACACTCAGCTGCAGCACAGTGGCCAAGACCATACAGCGGTATAACAAGATAGGATCCGCTCATAACAGGCCTTACCATGGTTGACCACAGAAACTGACTGCATGTGCTCAGTGTCATATCCAGAGGTGGTCTTTTTAAAAAAGATGTATGAGTGCTGCCAGCATTGCATCAACTTTGTCTACATGGCTGTTCTTCCAGAAGGAAGTCTCTTCTAAGATGCGGGGGCACGGGGTGGAAGTCGTGGGTGAGGAATTCCCTCTGGTAGATGCCCCAGCTCTACTTCACAGGAAAAGTGTCGTGGTCCTGGCTGGGTGTATGGAGAGGTGCGATGTTGTTCATACCTTTTAGGAGGCTGCTTCTCACCACTGTTTTGGGCAGGCCAGGACTGGATCATGGAGGAAACAGAGATGGAGACTGATAGTTCTTATTACACAACAGTACTTTTATACAAAGGCTATTGATGGCGACTTTACATGAGAAGTAGCGGGCACAATTTTCATACGTTTCATTGGTATCAAACACTAATGGACACATTTCCTCTACGTTCACCTCAGTTGTTATTATTGTGAAAGTTCACAGTCTTTCTGCCACTGCCCGGCCTAGTACAACAGCGTTGTCTGTGAGAGTCAATCCATTCCCGTGCATTTCCACGTCCTCCCAGCAACAGGGAGTAGTGATGCTCTCGGATCTGCCACACTAGACTGCATACTCGTCTCGCGTGCAACTCCAGTCCCTGCCCACAACAGGTGCTACGGCCTTAGACCATTCCTAGATTTTTCTACTGGTTTTCATTTTTGGTCACAACCCCCCTCAGTGTCCTCATATGTTATTCTCACACTACTCTTGTTCGATCTCGATGTTGCAGCTTCCGTGAGTCTTCCAAAGAATGCGACCAAAAATGACCTGACAAACCCATACGTCCGCTCTCAACTCTGGTTGTTCCCCAACTGAACTCTCAGATGGAATCTGTCCCTCTCCCTCAGCACAAACCCCTCCCCCCATGGGCTAATCCCAACTGCCAATATCACTCGCCCTGCAGTCGCTTGCTGAGCAACCCATCCTATCAACATCCTATGTTATAATCTTATATCACTACCAGGACTGCTACATCTATACATTACACTAAATGTTATGCTTATCTATACATTACATTACTTTCCAACATAACATTACTTTATATCTAATAACACATATACAGCTCTGGCAAATATTAAGAGACCACTTCCAAATTTTCAGTTTTTCTGATTTTTCTCTTTATATTTTTGAGTAAAATGTAAATTGCTCTTTTATTCTATAAACTACTGACAACGTCTCCGAATTTCCAAGCAATAAATGTTGTATTTATTTTCTGAAAATGAGAACTGGTCAAAATAACAAAATAACGCACAGTCAGACCTCAAATAATGCAAAGAAAACAAGTTCATAATCATTTAGAAACAATATTAATAATGTTTTACCTCAGGAGGAGTTCAGAAATCAATATTTTGTGGAATAACCATGATTATTAATCCCAGCTTTCATGCGTCTTGGCTGCTTTCCTCCAGTCTTTCACACTGCTTTTTGGTGACCTTATGCCACTCCTGGTGCAAAAATGTAAGCAGTTCTTCTTTGTTTGATGGCTTGTGACTATCCATCTTCCTCTTGATTACATTCCAGAGGTTTTCAATGGGGTTTAGGTCTGGAACTTGGGCTGGCCATGACAGGGCTTTGATGTGGTGGTCCTTCATCCACACATTGATTGACCTAGCTGTGTGGCATGGCGCATTGTCCTGCTGGAAAACCAGTCCTCAGAATTGGGGAACATTGCCTGAGCAAAAGGAAGAAACTGTTTTTCCAGGATAACCTTGTATGCGGCTTGATTCATACGTCCTTCGCAAAGATGTTTGTTGAATTTTCTTTACCTAATTTTCAGCTTTGCCCAACACCTGGTCATCTAATGGTTAGACGGAGACCTGGAGAGGCGTACAAGCCACAGTGTTTTCCACCCACTGTTAAATTTGATGGAGGATCGGTGATGATCTTGGGATGCTTCAGCAAGGCTGGAATTGGGCAGGTTAATCTTTGCAAAGGACGTATGAATCAAGCCGCATACAAGGTTATCCTGGAACAATAGTTGCTAGGGTGGTGAGGAACCCCAGGTACCAGCAGTAGGGTTACCTAGTGTCAGGTATCCAGCTCAGTGCATAGCTGTGGAACTTATCTAGGATGGTGAGGGACCCCAGGGACCAGCAGTAGGGATACCTAGTGTCAGTTATCCAGCTCAGTGCATAGGTGTGGAACCTATCTAGGATGGTGAGGGACCCCAGGGACCAGCAGTAGGGTTACGTAGTGTCAGTTATCCAGCTCAGTGCATAGCTGTGGAACTTATCTAGGATGGTGAGGGACCCCAGGGACCAGCAGTAGGGATACCTAGTGTCAGTTATCCAGCTCAGTGCATAGGTGTGGAACCTATCTAGGATGGTGAGGGACCCCAGGGACCAGCAGTAGGGATACCTAGTGTCAGGTATCCAGCTCAGTGCATAGGTGTGGAACTTATCTAGGGTGGTGAGGGACCCCAGGGACCAGCAGTAGGGATACCTAGTGTCAGTTATCCAGCTCAGTGCATAGGTGTGGAACCTATCTAGGATGGTGAGGGACCCCAGGGACCAGCAGTAGGGTTACGTAGTGTCAGGTATCCAGCTCAGTGCATAGGTGTGGAACTTATCTAGGGTGGTGAGGGACCCCAGGGACCAGCAGTAGGGTTACCTAGTGTCAGGTATCCAGCTGAGTGCATAGGTGGGGAACTTATCTAGGATGGTGAGGGACCCCAGGCACCAGCACTAGGGATTACTAGGGTCAGGTATCCTGCTCGGCGCATAGGTGCGGAACCTATCTGGGTTTGTGAGGGACCCCAGGGACCAGCAGTAGGTTTGATTAGGGCTCACCATCTTCCCTTTCCCTAGACGCAGGGGTCCCCTTCCCTCTCGTTGTTTGTTTGGTACTTCCCCGTACCTGGCGTGACAATATCACTGGAGATTCTCAGCATCTATTGCTAGTGTGACCAGTTATTGATGAGTATGGCTGTGTTTTTGTTTTTTTTTTCTATGATATGTTCTGGTCTATAATTTAACTAAAATTAAAAAAAATAAAACACAAAATTGCACAAAGAAGAAAAACAAAAACAGTAATACTGGAAACATCATCTCCATCTTGGGGTTTAGTGGCTCCGGCCCGTTGCTTCCCTTCTCCGAGCTCCTAATTGCGCTCTGAGCTTTCAAGAGATGTAAAAGGAGTTCAGTAATGACACAGACCAAGGCTATCATATCGAAGGAAGAAAAAAAAAGAAGAAATCAAAGGACGTTTAGCCATCCAGCTGCTTTCTGTGGTTAAACTGCTGACGGCCCCATCAGGTGTCAGAACGCGGCTTCCACCGGGGATAAGCTTCTAACGTGTTAACTTCAATATATAGGCATGCCGGGGAACAAGCAGATTTCTTTACAAGTAGGGGAACTTGTAACAGCGGCAAGTCATTGAATATAACTGTGGTCGCTTTTGCTTTTTTTTTTCTCTTTAGCCTTTTTTTGTGTTTTTGAAAATCACAGGAACTACCCGGTCTGGCAGGACTGTAATCACTCAGCGGGTAACTGGCATATGCAATACAAGCGAGCAGCCAGGCAAGAGGAAAATGAAGGAATGCGCTTTCCTTCCCACCATGCTGTTTAAAGGGCCTCGGCGTGAATGAATCCTTCTGGTAGCTACCAGCAATTTCTTATTTTTCCCAAGCAATCATCAATTTCGGCATCAAGTGGTTCAGTGCGTCCACAACAGCTCAAAGGCAGAGGAGGGAGCGCAGCATGCAAACGTTGGGACTAATTTGGAGCCCTTGTGCTGCCGAATCAAACATGACAAGACATAGGCCAAAAAAGAAAAAAAAAGAAGCTATTATCCCAAATGAGAGCCGGCGGACGGATGAAATTGGGTTGAGTGGCAGAGACGGAGTAGGTGGCAAAGGAGAACCAACGGAGAGTGATAATCCCGAGCCATGGTCGGAAAATGCATCACCACGTCCCCCTCCATCAGGCTCCAAAGGGGGCTCAACACAGAGAGATTGCAATATGAGGAAAATAAAACCCTTTATAAGAAACGTAAACATATGGAAAATAATAACAATAGAAAGATTGCACTAAAAGTAAAGGGATTAATATGGCAGAATACGACAAGACCTGACCGATTGGTTTGTGTGGTCAATTCTACCCTTAAAGGGAACCTGTCACTAGGTTTGGTAACTATAATCTGCGGCCACCACCAGTGGGCTCTTATATACATCATTCTAACATACTGTACATAAGAGCCCAGGCCGCTGTGTAGAACATAAAAATCACTTTATAATACTCACCTAAGGGGCGGTGCGGTGCAGACTGGTCGGATAAGTGTCTCCGTTCTTCAGTACCGGCGCCTCCTCTTTCGGCCATCTTTGTCCTTCTTCTGAAGCTGGGGTACATGACGCGTCCTACGTCATCCACACTAGCTGGCACTGAGGTCCTGCACAGGCGCACTTTGATCTGCCTTGAGCAAGGCAGATTAAAGTATTGTAGTGCTCCTGTGCAGGACCTCAGTGCCGGCGAGTGTGGATTACGTAGGACGCGTCATGTACCCCAGCTTCAGAAGAAGGACAAAGATGGCCGAAAGAGGAGGCGCCGGTACCGGAGAACGGAGACACCCATCCGACCAGTCTGCACCGCCCCTTAGGTGAGTATTATAAAGTCATTTTTATGTTCTACACAGTGGCCTGGGCTCTTATATATAACATGTTAGAATGTCGTATAAAAGAGCCCAGTGGTGGTGGCCGTAACTTATAGGCCCCAAATCTGGCGACAGGTTCCCTTTAATTATCAATACCTATTTAGTGCTCCTGTTACGCAGGATGATGCCCTTTGTGGTACTTTCTTCCATTACCTTTCTATAGGGTTTACTAATATCTAAATACTGTACAATGTATAAGTAAATACTCCCATGCAGTGATCAAATAATACCATATAAAATTATGTCTGAATAATATTGCTATACAGTGGTCAAAAATAATAGCCCACCCATGGTGTATGTTAAAAAATAAACGCCCAATACTGTGCTCAAGGACTAGGCCAACATAGTGATCAAAAAATATTGCTATGCACTGCTTAAATACAGTGCTCCAATAATACGATAATAAAACGCTCAAATAATATCAACATACAATGCTCAAATAATACTATTATACAGTGCTCACATAATACCATTAACAATACTCAAAAAATACCACCACACAGTTCTCAAACAACACAACCATATAGTGCTTAAATAATACCACCAAATAGTGTTGTACTAATTCCACCATTACAATACTCAAATACTGCCATACAGTGCTCAAATAATACTATTAAACAATGTTCAAGAAATACTACCACACAGTTCTCAAACAATACTGCCACACAGTTCTCAGATAATACAACCATATAGTGCATAAATAATACCACCAAATAGTGTTGCAATAATTCCACCATACAATGATAAAAAAATACTGCCATATAGTGCTCAAATAATACTACTATACTATGCTCAAATTATACCACCACACAGTGCTCAAAAAATACTCTCATATAAAATTGAAACAAATAATGCTGTCATATAAGGCTCAAATAATACCACCACACAAGGCTTGAAAATTTCACTCATACAATATTGAAATAAATAATGCTGCTGCATAAGGCTCTAATTATAACCCCATACAATGCTTAAGCATTGACACCTTATAGTTTAAAAAAAAATTACCATATATTGTTCATATAATACAACTATATAATGTTCAAACAATTCTACCTTATACCGCTGAAATAATATGGTGCTAAATAACGCTATAAAAATGCTCAAATAATACCATCATATAGTGATCAAATAACAGCTCAATAGATAAAATCCGCCAATAACAGTGCTAAATAATACAACACTATACAACACTCAAAATTCTCGAGTTCAAAGTAATCTGTGGTGTACGGTCATATAAATAAGCCTACCACACAGTACCTTACTAATAAACACTATATAGCAATATACAAATAGTATTCTACTTCTTGCCCTTTCAGGAAATCTACATGTACATTAGAAGCAATAGACTGATTGAAGCATCTAATGATCGTGTGCAAAGGGAGGGGGTGTAGTCTCAGCTGTTGAAAATGTTGCATCCTGTATTATCAGCTGTGTATAGAGGTTTTACTTGGAATTATAACCCTGCCTCTGATGATAATGAGCCTGCTGGAAACTATTCCTGAAAGGACAAGAAGTACTGTACAAGTCTAAAATAGCCCCAGTGGCCAGTATGAAAATTCCACAATTTCTTTTTTTATTTACCATATTCACTATATGCAAAAACTAACCTTGCAGTTTGATTCCCCAGGTCAGTACGAGTTTGTAGATACCAAAAATGTATATATTTATTTTTTATTTAAGTGGTAAAAATAAAATTCTGACATTTTTTAAAAATAAAAAGAATTGTGCTTTTGTTGACTTTTTCCGAGATCTGTAACTTTCTCATTTTCGGTATTTGGGGCTCAGTGATGGCTTATTTTTTGCGTCCCAAGCTGACATTTTTAATTATACAATTTTTGGGTAGATGCGATGTTTTGATCGCCTGTTTACAATGGTGTGGAGGCCAAAAAAAAAAAGGAATTCTGACGATTTGATTTTTTTTTTATCACTACGACATGTACCAATCAGATTAATTTATTTTATATTTTTATACATTGGACGTTTCTGAACTCAGTGATATTAAATATGTGTTTTTTATTTTTTATTAAAATGGTTTAATTTTCAATGGGGTTAAAGGCGGGTGATTTGAATTTTTGTGGGTTTTTTTCATTTTTTTTTAATTACTTAAAACGTTTTTATTGATTTTACATACGAGTCCCTTTAGGGGATTTGGAGCAGGGATGGTCTGAACTTTTCTACTGTACATAGCAGGGCATCAGGACTAACATCAGCAACAGCATTAGCGTCAGCATCAGCACCTGGATCAACATCAGCATCAGGATCAGCACCAGCATCAACACCAGGATCAACATCAGCACCAGCATCAACACCAGGATCAACATCAGCACCAGCATCATCACCTGGATCAACATCAGCACCAGCATCAACATCGGCATCAGTATCAGCATCAGCACCAGCATCCACACCAGGATCAACATCAGGACCAGCATCAGCACCAGAATCAGCATTAGCAGCAGCATCAACATCGGCAACAGGATCATCATCAGCAACAGCAACAACACCAGGATCAACATCAGCACCAGCATCAGCAGCAGGATCAACATCAGCACCAGCATCAGCACCTGGATCAACATCAGCACGTGCATCAACATTGGCACCAGGATCAGCATTAGCACCAGCATCAACACTAGGATCAACATCAGCACCAGCATCAGCACCAGAATCAACATCAGCAGTAGCATCAACATCGGCAATAGGATCAGCATCAGCATCAGGATCACCAACATCAGGACCAGCATCAGCACCAGGATCAACATGAGCAGCAGCATCAGCACCAGCATCAACACCAGGATCAACATCAGCACCAGCATCAGCACCAGCATCAGCACAAGGATCAGCATCAGCACCAGCATCAACATCGCCACCACGATCAGCATCAACACCAGGATCAACATCAGCATCAGCACCAGGATTAATATCAGCACCAGGATCAGCACCAGCACCAGGATCAACATCAGCACCAGGATCAACATCAGCATCAGCACCAGGATTAATATCAGCACCAGGATCAGCACCAGCACCAGGATCAACATCAGCACCAGCATCAGCATCGCTCTGTACAGCAGAAATGCTGATTTCCTGTGAGTGCCGGCATTTACAGGAACTACCTCATGACCGTGACAGGGGCTCTCAGCTGACACCTGGCTGTCATGACAACCCATTGGCACCCCATGAGGCTGCCGATGGGGGCAGGGAATGACACGCTCCCCACCAGTGCTCGTCAAATCCCGCTGTCAGAGATTGACAGTGAGATTTAACTAGTTAACAGGCGTGAGTGGATCAGAGATCCTCCTGTGCCTGTTAACATCATATGTCTGCTGATCACGTCAGCTGACATGTGCAGGGAAAGATGAGGGCTCAATGTGTGAGCCTGCATCAAAGTGAGGCACAAGACTATAGGGGGCTTTACACGCTACGACATCGCTAATGCAAACTCGTTGGGGTCACGGAATTGGTGACGCACATCCGGCCGCATTAGCGATGCCATTGCGTGTGACACCTATGAGCGATTTTGCATCATTGCAAAAACGTGCAAAATCGCTAATCTGTGACATGGGGGTCTATTCTCAAAAATCATTACTGCAGCAGTAACGAGGTTGTTCCTCGTTCCTGCGGCAGCACACATCGCTCCGTGTGACACCGCAGGAACGAGGAAGCTCTCCTTACCTGCCTCCCAGCCGCTATGCGGAAGGAAGGAGGTGGGCGGGATGTTGCGTCCCGTTCATCTCCGCCCCTCCGCTTCTATTGGGCAGCGGTTCAGTGACGTCGCTGTGACGCTGAACGTAACGCCCCCTTAGAAAGGAGGCGGTTCGCCGGTCACAGCGACGTCGCCGGACAGGTAAGTAGTGTGACGAGTCTGGGCGATGTTGTGCGGCACGGGCAGCGATTTGCCCATGTCGCACAACAGATGGGGGCGGGTACCCACGCTAGCGATATCGGTACCGATATCGCAGCGTGCAAAGCGGCCTTAAGAGTGTACTGGTACATCCAAAGTCATGAACGAGTTAAAGAATACATGTTTCTCAGTTTTTGGAGAAACTTTATCTGACCTTGGGCCACCGACTCCTCAAGGCTCCATGCGTCACAGTTTTTTTTTGTTTGTACAGCCCCGATCTGCAAACACAATGAAACTGTAAAGTCTTCGAGCGTTAATACAAAGTGTTGTCAATCCGCGGATTCCGTAAACTGTAGATGACTTCAATTAGCGAGTCGACAATAGGCACCCCACCTTCTCCACTTCACTCTGAAGCTTGCCAGTCAGTTAAATATTAAATCGCTAATTGATAATAATTCCGTAATTGAGAGAGGAAAAAAGGCGACACTCGAGAACACAGATAGGCTTACAAAGGAACACAATTGTTATCTCGCTCGCCTTTCATTTCCAATTGCATTTAAAAAGAGATAGCAATATACTGCGAGACACACGGGATAGCGGAGACCTGGAACGCCTTATATATACAATGTACAAGGGAGAATATCGGCATGATTCTACCCGGGAAATAGAAGAAACTCACCAAATTACTCTACTGTTTAAGGATTAAGTAAAAAAAAAATAACCAACTGGCAAAAACAGATTGGCGTGTACCCCCACCTTCCACGTCTAGACACCAAGGACTATCGACTCAATTTTTGAATGTCTGATTTTGGGCACCTTTGGTAATCAAGGGGAACCTCAACCGGCCAGGTACTTGGCTGCTGGAAATCTTCAAGCAGAATCTAGGATGATTTAGGAAAACCTGCACTCGCAGGCGGGTAGGTCCGATGGCCCTTGAGGTCTCTTCCAACTCATTCTATGATTCTGTTCTGAAAATGTAGTATTACATTGCCCGCATTCAGATGTGATATATGGATGGCTCCAGAAGAGGAGACTACTCTCTGTCCAGGAAGTTCTGCACAGGAGAGCCACCTCAATAATGTCCAATACAGGGCAGCATGGCGGCTCAGTGCTTAGCACTATATGGTGGCTCAGTGGTTAGCACTGTTGCTTTGCAGAACTAGGGTCAGGAGTTAAAATGTTTCCATTATTTCCATGTTTGTGTGGGTTTCCTCCTGGTTTTCTGGTTTCATCCCATACTCCAAAGACATCTTAATGGAGAATAAGGATTGTGAGCCCCAATGGAGACAGTACAGATGTCTGTATTGTGCTGTAGAATTAATAGTGCTGTATAAGTAATACATATGGATAGGAATCATGGTCCTGACACAACCTGTTTGATAATCAAATACTCTCTTAGACCCGCAACACACCTACGTTTTTTTTGTACGTGTGCGGTACGTATTTGCACGTACCGGAGACACGGAGACACGGAGACCCATGTTATTCAATGGTAGATGGCGCACACACGTAAAATCACACGGAACGTGTGTCAGTGTGGTAAGTACGTGTGTGCGCTTTTCTACACGGACGACATGTCCGTTTTTGGCCATCAACACGCAGGCACGGACCCGCTTTAGTCTATGGGTCCGTGCCTGCACGGACCGCACACGGAGTATGTCCGTGTTCAGCACGTATCGTCCGTGTCCGTTTTTAATCACAAAATCTGCAACACTTGTTTCCCATCTATCAGGTCAATTGATGGCAAACAACAACACCAGGATCTCATGATGAATGATTAAAATCGTTAATTGGGTAAGAATGCGGGCCTTTAAAAACGGACAGCACACGGACAGCACACGTGCGTATTTTATGTCAATACGGACATTCCACACGCACACACGTCTCGCATACGCCATCACACGGATGCCATACGTACCGGAGAAACGCCCCTAAAAAATGGAACACGGACTCGAAAAACGGACCGTAAGACACTTGCGTTTTTTTTGCGGAAGTGTGTTTTAGGCCTTAAGCAAGATACTGGAAGCTACAGGCGAACAGGAGACATCCTAGAGACCACAGACAGGTATCAGAGGTACTGGAAGACACAAGCACACATGAGACACCCTAGAGACCACAGACAGGTAGGAGAGGTACTGAAAGCATAAGGCAGACAGGAGACATCCTGGAGACCACAGACAGATAGCAGAGGTAATGGAAGACACAAGCATACAGGAGATGTCCTAAACACTGCACATAGAAAGCAGAGGTACTGAAAGCCACATGAACACAGGAGACGTCCTAGAGACCACAGACAGGAAGTAGAGGTACTAGAAGCAACAAGTACACCAGATTCGTCCTGGAGACCACAGACCAGATAGGTAGGAGAGGTACTGAGAGCCAAAATGACACAAGAGATGTCCTGGAGACCACAGACAGGTAGGAGAGGTACTGAGAGCCACAAGTACACAGGAGATGTCCTGGAGACCACAGACAGGTAAGAGAGATACTGGAAGCCAAAAGTACACAGGAGATGTCCTGCAGACCACAGACAGGTAGGAGAGATACTGGAAGCCAAAAGTACACAAGACACATCCTGTAGACCACAGAGAGGTTGAAGAGGTAATGGAAGCAACAAGCACACAGGAGTCATCCTGAAGACCGCAGATAGGTAGAAGAGAAACTGTTAGCCACAAGCACAAAGATGTCCTGGAGACCGCAGATAGGTAGCAGAAGTACTGAAAGCCACAAGCATGCAGGAAACATCCTAGAGAACACAGACAGGTAGGAGATAGTGATGTGTCGATCACAAACGACCCGACTCAAAGATCCGTCTCTCTGCTGTGACTGATAGGAGCTGGGTCCCCAGTGAGAGCTACAAAATTCTCCTTAACAGCTCTCACTGGACGTAAAACTCCGGTGTTCAGGCGACGAAACTCCACCCACCTGAACAAAACCCGCCCACTTGACAATCTAATTGGTTACTTGTAAGTGGGCGGGGTTTATCCTCAGGTAGGCGGAGTTTCAGTGGCATTGCTATAATCTTAAATATGTGTTCACCTGGTGTGAGCACATATTTAATAGGGAGCCAAGAACGATTTGAATGAGTTGACTCTTTTTGGTGAGCGGAGCCATGGGAACCGGATCACCAAAAAGAGCTGGACTGCCCATCACTAGTAGGAGAGGTATGGAAGCTACAAGCACACAGGACTAGTGTTGAGCGGACCCGGATCTGAAAAATCCGGATCCGCACGGTTCGAGGTTCCGATCCGAGTCCGACCAGTACCCAGCATCCGGGGTGCAGGATCCGGATCAGTTTTTTATTTTTCTCTCTCTCTCTCTCTCTCCCCTCTCTCCTCTCTCTCTCTCTCGTCCCGGATCCGACTCCCCATTCATTTACATAGCCGCGGATTCCGGATCGGATCCGGACTTCGGCGGCAACCTGATCCGGATCCGTCGAACCCGGATTATAGCTGATCCGCTCAACTCTACACAGGACCCATGCTGGAGACCACAGACATGTAGCAGAGATACTGGAAGCCACAAGCACTCAGTAAACTTCTTGGGGACCACAAACAACTTAGCAGAGGTACTGAAAGCTGAAGACAAATGTGACGCCCTGGCCTATCAGGTCGTCACAGGGTGTTGCACAATTTTCCTTTCCGTGCAGCATCCATCTCTCTCTCGTGGTTCCAGGTGCCACCCAGTGATGTGCTAGGACCAGCATGCAAATCTTAGTCACACACACAACAGTGGGGATATCCAGGAGAGAAGGGGCCGCCCACCGAAGGGTTAAGCAGACTGTGTGGGAGGTGACTAGGTGTCAGGAGCAAGGAGAGCAGCGGGCTCTCAAGTAGCTCTCAGGGAGAGAGCAGGTTGGGGAGTTGGAGCTCCCAGAACATCAAGAGAGAGCAGCCTCAGAGAGTGAGGGGCTGTGAAGTGGAGGCTCCCGCAGGGTCGGACTAGACCAAAGCACACTAGTAACATCACTGGGAACGGTCACCTGGTCGTGCTCCCCTCAGCGGCAGCGGTACTGAAGGACGTTTGGTTGAATCACTACCTGTGTGTTCATTGACCTCACAAATCAGCACAGCCTCATCCAGCACCACGACAACCACTGTAAGTTTCTCTGCTCCCTGTCTCCCAGGCCTACAGCCCACAGCTCTCTTTCACCACCATCACCGGGCCCCAGGGCACAACCCCCTACCCACAGAGGGGTCAAACACCTTGCTGCCATACCACCACCACCGGGCGCTTCAAACAGCAGCGGTTGTACTCCATCTTACCACGCACCGTGGGTGGCGTCACAAACTTCTAATCCCCCTGTACATAGTCCCCCTTTCATTGAGTGGCCGCATGACCGCCGGGTCCGGAGACCCCTCGAGCCACCGCGGATCCGCACCCAAGCAGCCCGGCTGCTGGCACGGGGGCGGCACACAAACAGGAGACACCTTAGAGACCACAGACAGCAAAGGTACTGGGTGCCACAAGCACATGGGAGACGTCCTGGAGACCACATACAGGTAGCAGAGGTACTAAAACAAGTACTGAGCAGGAGGTGAGGTAAACTAAGAGTCATAATACCAAGACACAGGTGTGCATCTTGGTAGGCCTTATATAGGCCCAAGGCCACTTTCAGGGCATTACAACCATGACCGGTGTACCGGACCCGGTAAAGAAGGCGGCCCAGCCGAGGCTTAATAAAGTTAAGTAATTACCCCGGGCTCCCTTCTTCACCAGGTCCCAGTCACAGCAACAGCAGGGGGGCCCGGCAGTGTCCCTTCAGCCATTGTACACAACTGCTAAATTTCTTGAGAAGCCTTTCTAGGGCATCGTGTGTGAGAATGTTTGGACATAACATTAAAAGTGGAGTCGAGAGAATGAACAGAATATCCAAGTACCATAAACTTCTCCTTCGATTTTTCTGATGAGTGGATGTTTTTACCGGCCATCTAATCCTCTGGACATAAAGGTTATCTCGCGGTCATATAAAAGCCTTAAAAAAAGTGTTTCCCACTCTTTAATAAATTTTTTCTGCTGACACTTTTGACATTATTTGTAAATACAGAGAAAAATACATGAACATCCTTGGATAATATTTTATATAATGATGCGGAACCTATAGTTTTTCTAAAAAAAATAATAGTTGTTACTAGAATTAATTTGGCCTTCGACAAAGATCTACAGTCTGGTTATAATTTGTTAAAACAGGTTTTTATAATCTTTAAAATTCACACGGGTGCTTAAAATGTAAAAAAAAAAGAAAAAATTCTACTATAACTACCTTTCATCTTACTGTGATTGATTTTTTGCCCCTCCTTGTCCTTGAGACAGTCACAACAAAAATAAAGGGGTTGTCCACTACTTAGACATCCCCTTCTGATTCCACATGTTTCCCCCAAGTAATATGATAAAGCCTATACTGACCTCCCGTAGCGGCTCCATTCCTGAGGTGCCGCGACTCAAGCTCCCGAGGCTTATGTCATGTTGTGACATCACGTGAGCCCCACGTCCAATCAGCGCCAGTTTCCATCTCCCCGCCTTTGGACACAGGAGCAATCACAGGAAGTGAGCTGCAGCTCACTTCCTGTTGATTAGTTCGTTTGTCCAAAGGTGGGGTAACAGAGGCCGACGCTGATTGGACGTGGGGCTCATGTGATGTCACAACATCACGTGAGCTCCGGGAACACAAGCTGCGGCACTGCTGTAATGGCGCCGGTCACGGAGGGGAGTACAGGCTTTATTAGATTACTTAGTGGAAACATGTGAAAACAGAAGGGGTTATCCTAGTAGTGAATAACGCCTTTAAGGGTAAGACTCCAATAAAAAAGCTTTTTGAGGCAAAACAGTTTTGGCAAAATCACTAGTGATAAGCGAGAGTGCTCGCCACTGCTCGTTATTCGATCGAGCATTGGGGTTCTCGGGTGCGATTCGAGAGCAGAGTATACTGGAAGTCAATGGGAAACTTGAGTATTTTAAACCTCGTGACAAGGTTGTAACGATCAGTGGTGAGCACATCATGAGAAATCACATCCTGCCATGACTGTTGTACTCGCCAAATGTTACCATACAGGGAAAAATTTGCATGATAATCAGAATTCAAGTATGGTAGGAATTTTTGTGATCCTTACATATCCAAAGAAAAGCTGGGTGTTATTGCCGCACTGCCGCATTAAAGAAAATATCCAGGAGTAGACAAGTAGTTATTTATTTCTCTACGTGTTTCGGAGAGCCTTTCTCCTTCTTCAGGGCAATCACACATAAAGAAGATTTTCCTGAAGAAGAAGAAGGACTCTCCGAAACACGTAGAGAAATAAATCACTACTTGCCTACTCCTGGATATTTCCTTTAATACGTTAGCGCACCAATAACACCAAGCTTTTTTTCCTTGAATATTTCTGATCTACACGTGGGGCTGCTGCAGACATAGACTGAGGCCTTATCAGTTTAGTTGTGATTCACATAACCTGAACAGGTGAGCCTCTCCAACGCTTGGCTGTCTTTATAATTCACAGATAAGACCCTATTTGTGTGCTTTTTGTCTTCAAGCTCATCACAATTTGATCCTTACATGTCTTCCGCGACTTTTGATGTTGATCACTTACAGTTATTTTTTTTACTAAGATCGTTGTCTTAGCAAATTTTTACTCATACACCGGATAGGTAATAATTTGCTATCTGGAGAGGTTCCCCCACCAATCCCAAGAACGATGCTATGAAGTGCCTTACTTGAACGGAGTAGTGCCACCGCCGGCCCACCACTGCTCCACTGCTCCACTCATAACTGATGGAGTTACCTGAGCTCTGTACTTGTCCATCTCCAACACTATCCAGATCTGTAGGATTCTCAATTTATCAGTAAGCTTGTCACAGATGTGTCAAGGCCTGCTGACAATCCTGTAAAGTGAGTGTAAGAAAATCCCAGAAAATGGCAGTATTTGTTGTTATCTGACAGTTCCCTTTTTCTGCAGCTGCGGACTCTAGGACCCTGGGAATCTGACAGTTTTTTTTCTCAGTTGCCAGCCTCTGACTTCCTTTATAAACCTCACTCTGGGGATAATTGGGTGCGGTTTAAAGTTTGTTCCAGACTGAGCTGTGGAGAAGTCGTGTTGTTCTGTGGCTCCAGACTCCTGTGGTTGCTGCGGCTCAGATAAGTGTTGTCTTTGCTTCTATCTACCAAGGCTCTGGTGATAGCTGTTGTGTTTCTCCTGTATTGTTCCCATTTGTCCTACTTTAGTGATAGTGGTGTTGACAAAGAGCTCATATCCTCCATCCTTACCGTTTGCTAGGGTGAAATAGGGTCTCAGGTATTCCAGCTCGACGACAAGTGCGGAACCTGTATAGGGTCTGTTAGGACTGTGAAGGTGAGCTGCAGGTCATAGTCAGGGGTCACCACTTCCCCCACTCCCTACCTATAAGGCATTCCTTCCCCCTTCATGTGTGTTGTCCTTTATGGCCGGTATAAGTTTGTGACAAAACTATCTTGATAACAACTTGATTAATAGGAACAACCCTTTGGCATCATCTAGCACCTCAAGGTAAAATTGAAAAAAACTTTAAGGTGATTTTTAGCGCTTGAGATCCCTGTAAACACAAGATTATCAGAACAAGGACGAAACTATGACTTCTTTGACTTTCCCCATTGATCAGCAGAACAGTTGGTCCATGACTTTTGTGACCCCCAACAAATTATGATACATTGAGAACTAAAGCCCCGATCAATTTGAAAAGTCAATAAATCAACAGCCAATCTCAAAGAATCAGTCTAAACATTTTAAGGAGGGAACCTCTTTGTTAGGCGAATTGTGTCTATTACCCAACATTTGCACATCCCAGTCTCGGAGGAGGGACAGAAAAGTGAAAAATATCCTTGCCTGTCTATTACTCCTGATTTATTTCAAAAGTTCCCCAGCGCATGCATGAATGTATTCTAGACATTAGAACTTTTTTTATATTTCATCATTGCCGTGCCAGCCTCATCGGGTATGATGGATGATTTTGGCAGTCCTCTCTCTGACCCATTAACTTTTCCTGACCCCTATTTGAAAACCACCTTATTTCAAATTAATGATTCAAATTCGCTGATTGAGATTTTCCTTCCCACATTCCTTTTATTTCCAAGCTGAATTAAAATTAAAAGAAAAAAGCAGAAGGAAAAATGTCGTCAAATGTTATTGTTTAGCAAGTTTTTCTGGAAACCCCCCGAAAATAATGGGAAAATATGAAAAAAGTCACCGAGGGCAAAAACATATTTAAGACCTGTCACTGCACCCACTTCATTATTAGCACACTAGCATTAAAGCCCCTTTCACATGTGTCATCCGTGTGCCATCATGTGTTATCCATGTATTATCAGTGTGTCATCCGTGTGCCATCTGTGTGTCATCCTGTTATCCATGTGTCATCCGTGTGCCATCTGTGTGTCATCCTGTTATCCATGTGTCATCCGTGTGCCATCTGTGTGTCATCATGTTATCCATTGTGTCATTGTGTTATCCATGTGTCATCTGTGTGTCGTCCGTGTGACATTTGCTTGTTATCCGTGAGTCATCCGTGTGCAATCTATGTGTCATCATATTATCGTGGTATCTGTGTGTCATTTGTGTATTACTTACAAACGGAATTAAAATTAAAAAAAGCAGAAGGAAAAATGTCATAACATATTTAAGACCTGTCACTGCACCCACTTGTATGTTAGCAGACTAGCATTAAAGCCCCCTTCACGTGTGTCATCCATGTGTCATCTATGTACCAGCTATGTGTCATCATATTATCCATGTATCATCCCTGTGACAATCATTTGTTATCCATGTGTCATCCATGTGCCATCTGTGTCATTCATGTATCATCCATGTGCCATTGTGCTATCCATGTGTCATCCATGTGACATCCGTGTGTTGTTCATGTGTCACCCATGTGTTATCTGTGTATCATCTGTGTGTAATCCTGTTATACATGTGTCATCCGTATGACATTCGTTTGTTATCCACATGTCATCTGTGTGTCATCCATATGACATTCAATTTATCTGTGTTATCCGTGTGTCATCCATGTGCCATCTGTGAGTCATCGTGTGTTATCCATGTATCATCCATGTGGCATTTGTTCATCAGTGTGTCATCCGTGTCATTTGTGTGTTATCCATGTGTAATCTGTGTCATTCATGTGTTATCCATGTGTCAGTCGTGTGTTATCCAAATTTCATCAGTGTGTCATCCGTGTGCCATTTGTGTGTTATCCCCGTGTCATCCATGTGGTATACGCATGCCATCCGTGTGTTATCCGTGTCATTCATGTGTTATCCATGTGTCATTCATGTGTTATCTGAATTTTCATCAGTGTCATCTGTGTGCCATTTTGTGTCATCATATTATTCATGTGTCATCCGTGTGTCAGTCGTGTGCCATTAATGTGTTATCCGTGTGTCATCCATGTCATTCATTTGGTATCCGTGTGTTATAGGTGTGTCATCAGCGTGTCATCCATGCTTCTCCTATACGTTCAATGTTAAACACGTTGAGCGCACGGATGGCACACGGACAACACACGAATGCCATCAGTTTGCTGTACGTATTTTTCATGAACACATATTGGTCCTTGTCATCTGTGCTGCCAGAAAAAATGGACATGGGTATGTGCGGTAAAAAAAAACGATGTCACATGTACCGAAAACCGGACACGTGAAAGAGGCCTGGAGCAGAGTTTTTGCTTACAATAGGGAGCCATTACACAATACAAGGTGGTTTTTTTTGCGGCTTGTTTATTCAATTGTCCGCATTTTCTGAATTAGAGTACACGTTTTTTTTTTCAGGCAGTTTATGGCATTTTTATTTTATAGACCTTCATTATCTTTTATATATTGTCAACAAATCATCTGTTGTGGAATCTAGGATACATCTGGGAGGACGTGTAAAATCACATGTTCCATGAATCATATCACTCATAATGTGAAAGACAAAAAAAGCCACCACAGGTACTAAAAAAACACTGGGGACATTTATTAATCCAGTTTAATATTTAGTTTAAGTGTAAACTAAAGGCCCCGTCACACGCAGCGATATCCCTAGCGATATCGCTAGCGAGCGTACACGCCCCCGTCGTTTGTGCGTCACTGGCAAATCGCTGCCCGTGGCTCACAAAATCTTTAGGAGCCGTCACACGTACTTACCTGCCTAGTGACGTCGCTGTGACCGGTGAACCACCTTCTTTCTAAGGGGGCAGTGCGTGCGGCGTCACAGCGGCGTCACTAAGCGGTCGCCCAATAGAAGCGGAGGGGCGGAGATGAGCGGCCGTAATATCCCACCCACCTCCTTCCTTCCTCATTGCCGGCGGCCGCAGGAAAGCTGTAGTTCGTCGTTTCCGAGGTGTCACACATAGCGATGTGTGCTGCCTCGGGAATGACGAACAACCTGCGTGCTCAACGAGCAACGATTTTTTATGAAAATGAACGACGTGTCAACGATGGACGATTTGGTGAGTATTTTTGATCGTTAACAGTCGCTCGTTGGTGTCACAAGGCAACAACGTCACTAACGATGCCGGATGTGCATCACGAAATCCGAAATATATCATTAGATACGTCGTTGCGTGTAACGGGGCCTTTAGTCTAGGCAGTCCAAAAATGCACCAAATGCACCACCTGAATGATACATTTGGAGCTTCGTAGACACTTTTTGCTTCAATTTTTCTTTACCTATTGGCATAGTTTTTGCCAACATTGTGACAATTTTTTACACATTGTGTCATAGTTCAAATCAAGTGATATCTATGTCTGGTGGCGCTGTGCTCACTTTTTTGGAAAGGTGCAAAAAAAAAGTCTAAAACACATAGGTACCAATACATCAAGATTGGCATTGTTCTTGCCCAATGGCGAAACTTGAAGGACAATAGACCCAATACAAAAGCTCCAATGGGGCCCCTAATTATTGCAAATCTTTAATAACCTTTGTCTTTGGATATAGGCCAAAGGAAACTTTTGGAACCCCTGAGCTACAGGGCATGGGTATGATTGCAACCCTGCACCCATTATACTTGCGCCCCTGTTCACACCAGTCTCAATGAGGAGATGTGCTGGAGTCACAGGCTTTCATCTGTTCATAAATCAGGAGCGCAGGATGAGTGGTCTACACCTCCATGTGCTATTTCATCAATGGACATAATAAAAAAATACCAGAAATTAAGTCAACAACCAAAAGAAATGGTCAAATAATGGCTAATGCCCAAGCAGGATGCAGACAGTTCCCCCATGATAAAGGTTGGAGCTACACAGGTGCAGAATGCCTATATAACTCGCTGCCGCCCGACCACCGTGCGGAGCTGCCGTCCGACCGCCGTGCGGAGCTGCCGCCCGACCACCGTGCGGAGCTGCCGCCCGACCACCGTGCGGAGCTGCCGCCCGACCACCGTGCGGAGCTGCCGCCCGACCACCGTGCGGAGCTGCCGCCCGACCACCGTGCGGAGCTGCCGCCCGACCACCGTGCGGAGCTGCCGCCCGACCACCGTGCGGAGCTGCCGCCTGACCTACACCCCACCTATTGTCTCCTCCCCATAATCCTATAGAATGTAAGCCCGCAAGGGTAGGGCCCTCTTCCCTCTGTACTAGTCTGTCTACTGTAACTTGTATACGTATTTTGTATGTAACCCCCTTATGTACAGCACCATGGAATTAATGGTGCTCTATAAATAAATAATAATAATAATAATAATAATAATATAACAACCACCCATGTGCTCCTCAACAAAAATCCCTGATGGAGTAAAATTTGTGGAGTAGTGAACGTTGCGACTCAACATGAATTTGATGAGCGACAGTCGCCATGCTCCCGTTCCAGTTTTGACCACTTTTTGTCAGAGTTGTGCAAAAATAGCATGAGTATTTTCACCACGGGCGAAATGTTTAGTATGAAAGCTATGATAACGAGGATTGCTATGGGTGGGGTGCAGCTCACAAAACCATTTTCAAATAGTTAATATTTTACCTGCAAGGGAGGCAGTTGTCTACTTTTTTCTATTAGTATTTTTGATGGCCTTTCAGAGGATGCACATGTAAAACCTAGAGGACCTATGTCTTCCCCAGTTGGGTAGCAGCTCTCCTTACCAGCTCATTGAGGGGTGTCTAAACAGAGGAGTCCCTTTGCTATTCATCTACCATAATCAAGTGTATGGCTATGATGGATCACACTTCTCTATCTGACGTCTGATGGAGGAGTCTGGGATTTGGTGAATGTCAGGAGAACGTTACCCCCTGACTGCATTGTGCCCACTGTAGCGTTTGGTGAAAGAGGATAACGCTATGGGCTTATCAGGGTCAGCCTAAGCACCTTAGTCCCCATGAAGGGAAATCTTAATTCTTCAGTACAAGACATTGTGGAAAATTGTAGCTTCCAGTTTTGTGGGAACAGTTTTGGGGAAGACCCTTTTCTGTTCCCCATCACTGCCTAGTGCACAAAGTCCATAAAGAGATGGTTGGGGGAGTTTAGCGTGGCACAGGGTGGTAGTCGTGAGCGAAGTATGCGTCTTTTGTGCCCAAGCTCACTACATGAAAGATGGGGTCCTGGCTTGGTGTGTGAACCTGTGTCGTGGGGGCAGGCCGCATGCTGCCGTTGACCTTGGTTGGTTAGGACCAGATGTTTACTGAGTCACTGAAAAAGACCACCAGCTCTAAAAACAGTCTTTTACTTATCACCAGTATGGCGACAACTATGCCCACAGGATAGTAGGCACTTAACTTCTTGGACATTTTGTTATCCACATAGAGCGTTTTAAAACTCAGTTTCTTCCATGGTCCCGAGTTTTTCATCATCACCCAGCTCAACATAACAGCACAATCCGTGAAAGTCATCCAGTTCTCCCTGGGTTTCGGACTTTCTCCCTCTCAAAGGGATAATGCCAATAATGCCAATATGTCTGAACTGGGATCGCCACCTACCAATGCATCTTGGTCCATGAATCATGGATACCCGTCCAGGACACTTATCTTGTCTCATGTCCCTATTCCCCGTTTACCTATAAGGAGCAGTAAGCTACTTGGGACCATACTGCTGAGTGTTCTATTTAAGGTCACTCACTCGCTCTTTTGGTCAATCCGCTGACCTGACTATTGACTCACTCAGTGTTGTGACCACTTTTCGCTGTCTCAGGCTGATCCTCAGGATCACTCTATCTCTGGCTTCAGTTGTCTCTAGCTGCAGGAACACCCGCGTCATGTGGCCTTGTCGGCTATCCAGACCTTAAGTCTGTTCTAGTCACATGCTGGGCCCTATCTGGTGTTCCAAAAAGAAACAGTCTCTGTTCCTGTTCACTAGATCCTCCCACCATGGGCTAGTCTCAATTATTAAATCTTTGTTGCCCCTACTGTCTGTCGCTGGGCAGAATCCAGCTCCCTCAGAGTATAATGCAATCACAGTGTACAAGTAACATCACATCACAATTCACATTACACTTTAAATTATAAATCACATCATTGTCATAGGTGTGCATATGTGACAGACAGTCATGTGGCTTCTGGCAATAGAAGGTCACAGCATTTGCCTGCGCAGAATGCTCCCCGATTTTCCATTGTTCCTGCTGTTAGTATTCATTGGCATAGGTAGCTTTATTGCTGGATTCATCCCTTTCCCTTTTCGACTCAGCAGGAGCTCAACTTCCACCCAGCTGTTGATTGTCAGTATTGCTTTGGTGTTTAAATACCCCTTCCTTTCTTTGGACTGTGCTGGTGATATTTTCAGGTCCTTCAAGCAGAGGTTGCAAGCAGGTGGTTTGTAATCATCTGTGGTATTATTGCTGAAAGCTCTGCTGAACTCCTACCTGTGTCATCTGTAGATAAGTAGTTTATGCTCCCCCCCCCACTTTGTCCTCCTTGTGTTGTCTATAGTTGTTTAGTGGGGTTGACAAACAGCTCATCCCATTCGTTCCCTATTTAGGGTCTAGCACTAGGGATACCTAGGGTCAGGTACCCAACTCGTGGAACCTATCTGTGGTGGTGAGGGACCCCAAGGACCAGAAGTAGGTTTGGTCAGGGGTCACCATCTTTCCTCTCCCTAGACACAGAGCTTCCCTTTCCTTTCGCCTTGCGCAGGATACTTTCCTGTACCTAGCGTGACACATATCAACACAACAATATTGGTGTCTTCAGGGTGGAAACACAACAGTTGGTTCACCTTCTAACAGGAGTTCATTGGGAAGAACATCACCTAGACCTCAGCCTCGTACAATTCCTCTGAGATGAACTAGAACAGAGATTTTGAGCCCAATCTCTCCCCAACGTCAGTGTCCGACCTCACAAATGTTCTTCTGGATGAAGAAAAATTCCCATCAAACCATCCAAAATCTTGTAAAAAGACTTCTTAACATGAATGGAGTAGAATGTGAGGTCATTAAAGCTCCTGTAGATGGGATGTGTAGGTGCCAGTTGTCCATGTACTGTCTGTTGATCTATCTATACACACATCAACATAGGAGAAATCAAGTTTTCCACTGTTGTGTAAAATCTTGGACAGGATTTCACTGGGTCCAGGATTTTAATAGTCATCTGACTCCAGGGAATTAGCGGTGAACCACAGTATGTCGGCAGTTGTAAAGTTTACAGAACATATTTATGACTATGATACGTTCATACTTTGTGAGGTTAATGGTATATTGTGTTATTCCAGTTTATCCATGGACATGGATGTTACATGTTGGGACCAACGAGGTGTATTCCCAGCACCCAAGCTGAGGCTAATACAGGGAAATGTACAGAACAATGGGGACGGAAAGCAAATTGCACCACAACTGTATGTAGAGCTTTACAGCACATAAAGTCACCGTAATTGTGGGTTACAGATCAAAAAGAATATGCTCTGTGGGGGAGGGATAAGTAGCCTGCAAGGACATGTGCATCGAGTCACACCAATTTTGAGCATGACACCAATTTAGGGTGTAGATGTGAAAAAAATAAAATAATACAATAAAATATATATATATATATATATATATATATATATACACATATATATATATAAATATATATACTATACATTTTATATATATATATTCTGTTTGTTTGTATATATATATATATATATATATATATATGTGTGTGTGTGTTTATATATACACAAATTATAGTAATGGTGGCTAGACTATGATCATTTCTACACATTCGGGTAGAAAAAAAGTTTATATTTAAAATGTAAATGCATTTATTAATCAATTAGAATTTTGGATTTTTTTCAGTTACCGTACTTTTGTAATATAAAGTCAGTGATCTTGCTCCATTCATCTCGACATATGTCATCCCAATAGGAAAGGTAAGAACGGTACAAGTGAATGACTGTCCATAAAAAGTAGTGATTTTTTTTTTCTACTAAAAAGTAGAGAAATACTGTATATTTAAGTCAAATTGAATTCTACTTAGAATTGACCAAAAACTGTATTCTCCAGATTGTAGATTCTTTAGAATTCACTCTGCATGAATGGCTGGCCACCACTTTGAAATGGTTTGCAATATTATATATATATATATATATATATATATATATATATATATATATATATGTACGCATATAAATAAATAACGAATATATATATATATATATATATATATATATATATATATGCATAATTTTATATATATATATATATATATATATATATATATATATATATATATAAAGAAGATATATATTAATATACATATATTTCTATCATTATTATGTCCTGGAGTCTCTTCAGACCCTAGAGTGTAATAACAGATATTCAATTTTAGAAATATAAATTTGCTTTTAGTCTATAGCACGGGTCGGTCACTGGCAGCTATCAAAGTATATACATACAGCGAGTGCCTTATTCAGGCTGCCCATGCATTTGGCAGCATATATCAGCCGCTAGGTTCACTTTATGTATTGGACCACAGACACATATAGAGGGTGCCGAAATAGCGGTCACACCTGCGTGGCTTAAAAAGCCTCATAAGAATACACAAGTATTATATATGGAAAATGGTAGGTAAGAGGTGATGTAAGAGACTTTTTTATTGGGTCCTAGGTAAAGATGAGTGGATCAATCTGCGTAGGATCAAGTTTCAGTAATATTTCCTGAAATTCGCAGTTTCATGAGAATTCGAACATTTTGAGATTCAAATCACAGTTCGCGAAAAAAGAAAAAACTTGCCCGATACAATTTCCCACACAGAGCAGGTGAACACCATTTTCTGTGGCCAAGTGGACCTCTCCATAATGCCCTGAAGCTACGACATCTATCGGATTATCATTATACAGTGGTGGTCAGCACTTGGGACATCACAGATGGACGGTTTCCTGTGAAGCACGGATTGTACAGAAAAGTTATTTTCCATCTCCAGAGTCACTGGGTAAGTCTCTCTCTCCTGTAGAGTGTAAGCTCTTGTGTTCAGTGGAGTGCTCTCTCTCTTTCCTGTAGAGTTTAAGCTGTTGTGATTGGTGAGGTGCTCTCTCTCTCTCTCCTCCTGTAGAGTGTAAACGTTTATGGTCAGTTCAGTCCTCTCTTTCTATCTCTTTCCTGTAGAGTGTAAGCTCTTATGGTCACTGGGGTCCTCTCTTTCTCTCCTGTAGAGTGTAAGCTCTTATGGTCAGCAGGGTCCTCTCTCTCCTGTACAATGTAAGCTCTTATGGTCAGTGGGGTCTTCTTGCTCTCTCTTGTAGAGTGTAATCTCTTATGACCAATGGGGTCCTCTCTCTCTCCTGTAGAGTGTAAGCTCTTATGGTCAGTGGGGTCCTCTCTTTCTCTCTCCTGTAGGATGTGAGCTCTTATAGTCAGCGGGTTCTCTCTCTTCTGTACAGTGTAAGCTCTTAAAGTGAGCAGGGTCCTCTTTTTCTCTCTTGTGTAGAGTGTAAGCTCTTATGGTCAGTGGGGTCCTCTCTGTCTCGCTCTCTCCTGTAGAGTGTAAGCTCTTATGGTCAGTGGAGTCCTCTCTCTCCTGTAGAGTGTAAGCTCTTATGGTCAGTGGGGTCCTCTCTGTCTCGCTCTCTCCTGTAGAGTGTAAGCTCTTATGATCATTGGAGTCCTCTCTCTCCTGTAGAGTGTAAGCTCTTATGATCATTGGAGTCCTCTCTCTCCTGTAGAGTGTAAGCTCTTATGGTCAGTGGGATCCTCTGTCTCTCCCATGTAGAACTATTTTTGCCTTTTTATTGTTACATATAGTGTATCTATTTTACTTCTCATACCATTGACTACTGTATATATTTACAAAAAAAAAAACATACTGGTGTGAATTACCATTCAGGACAGATATTTTATCACAGTTTTCGGCCGCGTTTCCCTTCTCTTCTCATTACGTGTTTTACATTCAAGATTAAATCATCTGATGGACATAAGTTAAAAGTTACCATCTATATCCTATAATCCATATGTTACAATAAAATGGTGCCACATGGTTTCTTTGTAGCACACCGCTAGCCCCTGTTTGATAGTAAGGGAATCCAGCAGAGAGGTCTGAGCTGGCGGTGGCTTCCTTAGAAGACCATAGCATCAAACATCCATTTCACGTAACGTGCTCACGAGGGAGTTAAAACCTCGGGTTGGAAGCTTTTTGAGAGTAAATGGTTTAAGACACAGTCCGATTCATACAGTTTAATTATTGAAGTTGTACTTTTTCTTGTCTAGTAGTATTCGCTGATGGTTTTTGCACCAAATTCTTCAAAATGTTGATTGTAACGCAAGAATTTGGCACAAAATAAAAAATGCTTATTGTGTTTGATACATCAAGAGCTTCGTGAGGTGGTGTGTTGGGAGTCAACTCCTGATTCCTTGAGGGACACATGCCTGTTAATGGATCAGGAGCATCTGATAAGTGGCATTCACTTCACGGTCGTCTCCCTGCTGTTTAGAGACTAGTGACAGGTTTCTGTTTTCCATCTTGACTCCTCATTTAAACTAAGTTTCCATCCTTTTGGTGTCTCATGAGTTAATGTCAGTTTTGTTGCCAGCAGCTATTAGCAGTGCAGGTCAGCTGTAGCTGCTTTGAGCCTACTCCTCTTTGGTTTTAAATAGTGGGGTTTTCCCAGCAGTCCTTGCTGTTGATAGAATTCATTCTACTCTGGCCCTCCTGGTGGAAGGAACTGCTGAGGAATTGTCATGTGCCCATCTCACTTCTACTTTGGAGTCTCTTTGCAGCCGTGGAGTTTGGTGTTTGTATCCTTCTGTTTATCCCTGTCAGTCTTTGCTTTTCCCTCCGTGTTTATTAGTGCTGCAATGGGACAAGTGTCTCCCGCTTGCCATCTTACTAGCCAGGGGTGTTTGCAGGGCTAGTGAGGGATTCAGTATCTAGCTCGGCAACGGGTTGAAACACTCCATATAGGGACGCCAGAGAGCTCAGGTAACAGCTTGAGGTGAGTTCAAGAGGTGTCCCCTCAACCCTCTCCCAAGCCGGAGGACCCACCGTTGTTAAAGTATCCCCCCTTTGTGGTATTTTTTGTACTGCTTCAGATGCCCGTCGATCTGAACACATGTGTCACGTGGTGTATACAGACTTCTCCTACTCCGTGCATGACAGTTCGCTTCTGCTCACCTTACCAGAATTCTTACTCCAATCCCCAAGCACAAATCCGAGACATGCGCCAATTTTGAGACTTTTCCCAAGCCATTATAACCAAAATTGAGAAGTTATTGATTTGATCAATCAGGATCTATTTTATGTATTTGACAAGTTTTTTAAAAAAATGTTTTAGTATCAAAGGTCGCAAATACGTTTTAAAAAAACCACAAAAAATGAACCAAAATTAAAAATTTACTCCGGGCAAGAATTAGACTAAGATCTGCCAAAAAGGCCACATTCGGTAAAAGTCGCGTCTTATGAATCTGTCTAAAACACCTGGATAAACAAAGCTGTCCAGGAAAAATAAAAAAGGATAGACAAAGCAAAAAGTTGCAAAAGCGGGAAAATACTAAAGCCACTTCAAAAAGGAGCAAATTACTCCAGAAAAGGGTAGAAACAACAATGATGAATCGGGCCAATATTTTGGGAAAATAACTTTGAAAATCCTAGGAAAACTTTGCACTAAAAATGTAGAAAGCTTCGGTGGTTTGTGGAAATATTTCAAGTGTCGGACACAGGACATTAGCAAGGCAGACAACACCTTCCAGACACTCCATCAGAAGACGTGTCGGCCAGGTCGTGGACGTAGTAACTTTCCCAAGGTATTAAATTAAAAGATGTTGAATTACGTTGAACACCCCACATTGAACTGACATTTTCCTTTCTTTTTTTTTTCTAATGCGAGCTAAGATTGATGAAAAATACCACTTATCTACATTAAGGGGCAAGATATCCTGAGAAGGAAGACGTCGGTTCAACGCGTCCGGGCAAAGACAGTCTTATATAATCCGAGAACCTGAACGAGGATCACATTCTGATGATCCAATTAACGGTGGGATATTTTACAATCAGCCAGGAAGCAAGGCCCCTAACAGATTGTGGGGCTGTAACATCAATTTCTTAAGTGCATTTAAAGGATTACAAATGTTCTTCCCGGCGTGAGGCTGAAACACCTATAGAGGTGCTCAGAGCCACATTACAGTAATTGGTTACCTGCAAAACAGACACTTTAAAATTCTTCGAAATTCTCAGACTTTTGAATGTTTTTTTTGTTTTTACGCTTAGCATATTTTTTTATCCACACTTTCATTTTTGGATTTTGTCTTAAAGACTCTCAAGGTGATTTGAAGGTTACTTTTCCAGAAAAGTACAAATGGGATCTGTTCACGTCAAATCCGTATCACTCTCTATAGCTCAATCCGATTCCCCAAAAAGATGAAAACAGACGTGCCCACAACTACGAAGAGGGAAATGGGGTCCGAAACATAAAAACTTTGTGCTTCTTTTGAGCTTCTCTCCCTCTAGGTCCGTTTTTTAAGTGCAAAATTTCACGTCTTGGACTTTGCCTCAGTAAAGTCTTTGTCCCTGTCAAGGAATGTAGATAAAAAAAACTGACGGCACTCACAAAATGCAGTCTGAACAGGTGCAAAACTGAACATGACATATAATAACAAAAAAAGACAGTTGCACTGTGAAATGACCATTTTAATGTCTGCCCAGTAGCCACGTCAAGGCATGTATGATGGCTTTTTTTATGCAAAATATATCAATTATTCCTAGAGTTCCTTAAGCAGTAATGAATATCTATATTCTTGCATTCATTGTTTGCATACTTTAGCATTTCAGAGTGCAACTGTCTTTTCTTATTATTATATGTCATGTTCAGTTTTGCACCTATTCAGACTGCATTTTGGGAGTGCCGTCAGTTTTTTGTCTAGATAATGACTGTGCACCCCTCCCCCACTAACCATAATTGAATTTATTCTCTATTAGCAGGTTCCTACATGCCCATACACATGGAGGCTTCAGTTTAGTGAAGGTTCCCAGTAAGGCTACTTTCACACTTGCGTTGAACAGTATCCGTTGCATTGCGTTGTGTGACGGATGCAACGGATGTGTTGCATATAGTGGCACAACGGATGCAACGGATGCTGCAAAACAACGCTATCCGTTTTGGGTTTGTTTACAGTTTTACCGTCGGCAGACTATTGTGAACGATCAGCTGATCACTCACAGTAGCCGGCCGCCGGGTGGTCAGCTGATCACTCACAGTAGCCGGCCGCCGGGTGATCAGATGATCACCCCCAGTAGCCGGCCGCCGGGTGATCAGCTGATCACTCACAGTAGCCGGCCGCCGGGTGATCAGCTGATCACTCACAGTAGCCGGCCGCCGGGTGATCAGCTGATCACCCCCAGTAGCCGGCCGCCGGGTGGTCAGCTGATCACTCACAGTAGCCGGCCGCCGGGTGATCAGCTGATCACTCACAGTAGCCGGCCGCCGGGTGATCAGCTGATCGCCCCCAGTAGCCGGCTGCCGGGTGATCAGCTGATCACTCACAGTAGCCGGCCGCCGGGTGATCAGCTGATCGTTCGGTCGCCGACAATGTGTGAGGGGGGCGGAGTGCGAAGTGGGTGGAGCCGAGCGGGGCCATGGCTGAGGACGTCAGTGCCGCGGGGACTGCATCGCTGGGGGACAGGTGAATGTGTGTGTGTGCGCGATTGTGTGTGTGTGTGTGTGTGTATACATACGGAGTGCGGGAGGGGGTAGAGCCGAGCGGGGAAGTGTCGGGCTCCCGGCACACGTAACCAGGGTTCCTTGGTTACCCGATGTGTACGCTGGTTACGGGTGCAGGGAGCCAGAGAGAGCATGCGCAGTGAAATCCAAAGGATTCCGCTGCTCAAAAAAAGTTACATGCTGCGTTCCTTCCGCCTGACGCAGCGTCAAAATAACGACGCTGCGTCGTCCGGCGGATGCAACGCTGACACTTGCGTTACAGTGCATCATCCATACAAGTCTATGGAGAATAGTGCAGTGCGTTAACGGACTGCGCTATTCTCAAAAGTGACGAACTCCGCTGAACACAAGTGTGAAAGTACCCTAACAAGATATGCCTTGACGTGGCTACTGGGCAGATATGGAAATGGCCATTTTTGTATGCTAAATATCTAAAAATATTTTAGATTTCCTTAAGCAGCAATGCATATCTATATTTTTTGCATTAATTGTTTGCATGCTTTAGCATTTCAGAGTGCAATTGTCTTTTTTTTGTCAAGGAATGTGTCCGAATTACCAATTTTTAAGATTTTCAGATGAAAGTCCGAGATAGAGTCATAGACAATGTCCACCAGGCCCGAGTCTGTGAATACGTGCTATGTTTGATCAGTCTGTAGGAGGATGCAAGCTTTATAGGGTTGGAACTAAATTCTGTTTGCCACCCTGGCACTGCTATGTTGGTGACCGCATGGATGGGCATTGATTGAAATAACACTCTGGAGCAAATTCCCACCTAGTCGCCTCCACAGTACAGAAGACCATTACAAGTCTATTATTTATTCCACAGACTGCTATGGTGTCATGAGGGTGTCCCACTCTGGCGAGTCTGGGACCAGAAGGTCAGAATGCCTCATTGTTTGCAGATCTACAACTTCTATTTGAGTGAATCTAATTTTTTTCAGTACAGTAGGAGTTTTCTGGCTGTCTTTTGTAGCCTTAATCTCAGGTGCAGCTTTTTTGTGATCACTCCCCCTTGCTATAAAAAGTCATGTGTTTGATGCCGGTTATAGATTCTCATATTATGCTGTTCACTTTGGAAGGAGCTAGTCTCTGGAAGAAGCTGAGGAGTTGTTACTATTGCAGATGGGATGTTTAGCTGCATTGGAGGAGCTTAAAGTGATTTCTTTGTTGTGTATATTTTCCCTCTGTCTGTCTCCCCTATCTTGTGTTGTATTATTGCATTGGTGAGACTAGTGTTCTCACTGCCCTTCTCACTAGCCAGGGTGAGTTCAGGGCGAGCAAGGGCCTAGGCATGAGATGGCGACAGGGGGAAGGACTCGTATAAGGATGCTAGAGAGTGCAGGGTACAGACTCAGGTGAGTTTCAGGAGTCCCTTCTCCCTATCACCAGGGCCTTCTTTCTATACTATTCACTTTGTTTCCCTTGTATTGATGACAACGCTCTGGTATGGACACACATTATACTTCCAATTTTATAAAACTGACAAAAAATTGTGCATTCATCCACGTTGGAGCTTATCTTCCAGGAGTAAATATGGTGCCTCACAGAGAGACCTGAACCTCATTTTTATACATTTACTTATGCTGGAAGATTGCATTACTTCAACAGGTGCCCCTACAAATTATTCCACCAGAATGGCCTTAAAAAAAGACAGGAAAGACCATTTTGGACAAAATTTGCATAAGGTCTTCCCTTTTTCTACACTAGTTTACGGGAAAACCCTTGGTGTTGTGAATGCCGGCAGGTAGGAGGTTTGCCAGGATTTGGTTAAGGATTGTCGGCCATGGACTACTGCCGTAGCCGCTCAACAAAGGTTCTGCAAATCTTAAGGCCGCTTTACACGCTGCGATATCGTGACCGATATCGCTAGCGTGGGTACCCGCCCCCATCGGTTGTGCGACATGGGCAAATCGATGCCCGTGGCGCACAACATCGCGTGGACCCGTCACACTACTTACCTGCCCTGCGATGTCGCTGTGACCGGCGAAACGCCTCCTTTCTAAGGGGTCGGTTCGTTCAACGTCACAGCAGCGTCACTGAACCGCCGCCGAATAGAAGTGGAGGGGAGAAGAGGAGCGGGACGAACATCCTGTCACACGTACCGATGGGTGCTGCCGCAGGAACGACGAACTACTTCGTTACTGCTGCAGCAATGATATTCGAGAATGGACCCCCCATGTCACCGATGAGCGTTTTTTCACATTTTTGCGACGATGGAAAGTCGCTCAAAGGTGTCACACGCAACGGCATCGCTAATGCGGCCGGATGTGCATCACAAATTCCGTGACCCCAACGAGATCGCTTGAGCGATGTCGCAGCGTGTAAAGCGTCCTTTATTGACCAACTCGACTATCTATGGAACTTTTTTTTTTTGCAGGATATCTTTTTTTATTAACACAAACCTTAACTGTATGGACAGAACATTATTGCTCCTTATGCACAAAACACAGCTTTCAGCATCTGTGGACGTCCATATGGCACTGAATTTTGGAGATTGTGAACCCAAGAAGCAAAGCTATAGACGGTAGTAGGCAATGAGTTCTGCAAAAGCAAACTCAGAGCATGGAGTGAGGTTACTCAGTGATCATCTATAAGAGCCGTTCCCAGACGCAGAGAAAGACTGAAAAAAAACCCTGAACAGCTTTATTATTATATCAAGTGTCATTAGGAAGCCGGCGTGTGTCCTCTGGATCCAAGTGCTGAATTAAGTAGTAGTATTTTAATGGCATGACTCTTCATTGTTGACTTTGGCTCGGGCTCAGCCGCGCTTGGCACTAAGTTATATCAATTATTTATTCAACTTCCCATTAAGATGGAAATTAGGAAATGGTTGTGATAAAATAAAATGCTGGAATGAATTATTGTATATCAGTCTTCTGCATCCTGAGGCTTTGGTTTTAGGTGTTTAAACTAGAAGTCTCCGACCGGATGGAACTTTGTCCACTTTGGACAATCACTTTTTGTTAGTGGTGTCTAAAAAAAAACCCCTGGATGGAAACCTGAGATGAGGTGTTCCATTTCCCTGCAGCACCCCCACAGGGGAAATGAAACATTACACAATTGAAATCAGTGTGCTGCTGTCTAATGCCGGCGTCACACGGTACGATATATCGTGCAATATGTCGGCGGGGTCACGGAATTCATGACGCACAACCGGCATTGTTAGAGATGTCGTACCGTGTGACACCTCCGAACGACTGTGAATGAGTAAAAATACTCACCTTATCGTTGCTCGTTGACACGTCGTTCATTTTCAAAATGTCGGTCCTCCTTCTGTGCTCCGGTTGTCGCACGATAGATCATACCGTGTGACGCCGGCATAAGGCTAGTCGATGAGGGTCTAAAAAATGCCCTCTTCCAAATACTCTGCACTAGAGAACTACTGTGTTTCATGAAAACAAGACACTGTCTTATATTTTTCCCTGAAAAATGTGCTAGGGCTTATTTTTGGGGTAGGACTTATTTTGGGGGAAGCACGGGTTGGGGGTAAGCTTACCCCTCCCAAAAGGCAGACTCCCCCCCCCCCCCAGAGAATTACACTTACCAGATCCCAGATATCTGCGTTCACTCCAAGGTCCTCAGCATGTGCTCCCTGCAGGTTCTTGTTTTCTTCACAGCGGTCCTCCCCTGCTTCTGGCCAGCCAGCACTTACATATACACACACACACACACACACATCGGGTGATACTGCACTGCTTCTGGAAGAAAAGGGAACCTGGAAGGTGGGAACTTGAGGACCTGCGGTGAAGCGCATCAATGAGTTCTACTGCAAGTCCTTGATGCATTCCACCGCAGGTCCTCTCATCCCACAGTATCACCGGATGTCTATGTGTGTCTGTGTGATGAGTGTGTGCTCCACTGCAGGTCCTCTAGTTCCACAGAATCCCACGTCATTCGAGCAGTATGGTATTGTTGCACTGGTATCCCTGCACCTCTTGCTCTTCTTCAGCGCTTACTCACCGTTGCGGCCGGCAATCACCATGCTGCCCGGCATAGCTGCGTTCCTCGACATGGGTGCCTTCTTTTACCCCTGCCCAGGGCCTGTGTACATGGCAGGGCCTCTGGGAGTTCTCCTAGGGTGTGCTTGCACACCTCTGCCCTTCTCTTAAAGGACCAGCGCATCACTCCCAAGAAGTGCCTCTCAGCCCATCGCTGAGACGCATTGGGGACTTAAGGTACTCTCCCACTAGGGAAGGTTACTGATCAACGCCCCTGTTTAGTTAGTGTTCTGTACTCTAGCCAGCTAGTTACCCTTCTCCTTCCTGTTCTGTCCTGCCTGTACCTGGTCCCAGCCTATCCTGCCCTGTTAGCCCCTGGTTCCAGTGCATCCAATCGTGCCTGTGCCTGGCTCTGGTCCTTTCCTGCCCTGTTCTCACTTGGTTCCAGTCTGATCCTGTCTCTTCCTGGCTCCAGTCCTGAACTGCCCTGTTGGCACCTGGTCCTGCCTAGTCCTGCCTCTACTTGGCTCCAATCCTGTCCTGCCCTGTTGGCACCTGGTCCCAGTCCTGTCCTGCTGCTACCTGCTGCCAGCCCGTGCTGTCCTGTTGATACCTGCTACCTGTGGTCCTTGCCTTGCTAGTGACTCTGCATGTCCGTTCTGCCCATGCTGTCTGCCTCAGTTACACTGGTGGTCCCTCTTCACTAGAGACTCAGCCTGCCTGCACTAGTGTACTTTTCTACTCTGGGGTCAGCTGCCACAGTCCTGGTCTCTGCCCTGGGAGTAGCATCTGGTGTCTGCCTCGAGGTGGGCGCTTAGTCAAGCCCCTCCCAATAAAGGCTAAGCCTGGGGTCCTCCTGGGGTCCAGTGGGCCCATTTCAGCTCACGCCTTCACCATTTCCGGTTGCGAGCATTGCAGGTATCACCGAATGTGTTTGTGTGTGTGTTCCACTGCAGGTCCTTGGGGTCCACAGCGTTCCGGTCTTGTGAGTATGATCACGGTCTTCGGTCTTCTTTCTTTTGGGGGTGTCTGCTTTCTTATAATGAAGTGTCCTGCTGATTTTTTTTAGTTTTTTGGCTGCACGGACACTTCATTATTGATCCACAACTAGGGTTTATTTTTTGGGGGAGGGCTTATATTTAAGCTTCACCCCGACAAGAGCAAAAATTCCTGCTAGGGCTTATTTTTGAGGTTGGTTCTTGTTTTCGGGGAAACATGGTAGAATTTCCGAATAGTGTATCTGAGCTCTGATTTGTTGATATGGACAACATGGCTTGGACTTTACATTACTTTTGACAATTTTTGTCTTTTGAGCTTTTGACAATGTTGTGGGTAGAAATGTTAGATACTGTGGAGCACATTTATTTATGCCAGTTTTCACTTCTTCCGGCTGAACGCCACATTTACGATTCCCTTTCTCAATTTTCTATTCCTTACGAAGCATTAGGGAAATGTAGGTGCAGAGTATCAATCAATTATTAACCTCAAATGCAGAGTTATTTGTCCTTCAGGGGATTTTTTTTTTTTATTTAAATGCAAAATATTTGCTATTGGGTTTTATTTAAAATGCTGCACTGTTTGCCTCCTGTTTATGGCTGCAGACCTGATGCGGCTGGTGTATTTACTATGAAAATCCATGTCAGAATGGCTTAGTATAGGTGAAAGTTTACCTACTTACTGTAATATAAAAATTACTCGAGGTCTAGCTTTGAGGCTTACATAGACATAGTTTTTCACAGCAAGCACAACAGCGCTGTAAAGCGCTGCGGAATATTTTGGCGCTATAGAAATAAAGATTATTATTATTATTATTATTATTATTTTTTAACAGTCTCATCAGGTCTAAGAGATCTATTTAAGAATATGAAAAGTTTAGATAGTGAATTGTGGTGACAGATCAATTTTAAATAACTTTTAGACCCTGCAAAATTATTTTTTTTTGAGTACTGTACAGTGCCCAAGCAGTAGTGTCACATTCATAATGTTTAAATAATACTGTCAGATTGTGCTGAAATAAATGGCGACATAGCATAAACTAAAGAGACAGTTTTATCTTGAAAGTGATCCAAGATAGGGCAACAGTATATGCCAATTATACAGCTATAAAAGATTCATGGGGGTCATAGGCCTTAAATGATGGACCACTTCAGTAGGGATCACCGATGGGCTTTTGACCACATTAACCCTTTAAAAAAGAATCTGTCACCAGGTTTTCGCTACCCCAACTGAGACCAGCGGGATGTAGTGTTAAATACCTTGATTCCAGTGATGTGTCACTTACTGGGCTGCTTGCTGCAGTTTCGATTAAACACTGATTTATCTGCTGCAGATCTAGCAGCTCTCTGAATGCTGAGCTCTGTATAACCCTGCCCATGCCACTGATTGGCAGCTTTCTGTGTGCACTGTGCATAGGCAGAAAACTGCCAATCAGTGCTGGGGGCCGAGTCATGAATATAGAGGACTTTCTGAAAGCAATGTTATTTGTCCTCTATTGATAATCTCTTGCTGATAAAACAGAGATTTTATCAAATCTACAGCCAGCAGCTCAGTAAGTGACACATTGCTGGAATCAGGATCTCAGCCCCTACAAGGTGCTGCTCTCTGATTAGGTGGCAAAAACTTGGTGATTGATTTCCTTTCAAGGAGTTGTAATGTCTACTACTACTAGGATGACCCCTTCTTGTTACCCCCTGATAAAGTAAAAGACCCCATACTCACCTCCTGTTCTGCCGCCATTCCAGCGCTGTCGATAGCCACAGTTCGGGGCTCACGTAATATCACATAGCTCCACATCCAATCAGCGCCAGCTTCTCTCTCCTCGCCTTCAGACCAAATGCGCAATCAACAGGAAGTGAGCGTCACTTCCTGTTGATTAACTCATTTGGTCTGAAGGCGGGGAAAGAGAAGCCGGCAGTGATTGGACGTGGGGCTCACGTGATGTCACCATGTAATGTGAGCCCCGACAGCGCTGGAACGATGGCAGAATAGGAGGTGAGTATGGGGTCTTTTATTTTATCTGGGGGAAACAAGTGGAATCAGAAGGAGTTGTCCTAGTAGTGGGCAACCCCTTTAAATAACATTTTCCAATATCTCTCAATTCGGTATCCAGGGGCTGAGAGGTTCTTCTGAGGTTGCATCAACTGCTTCTGGTCATATATCGGCCAAAAAGAGATTAGGAACAGATCTTCAGTACCTGGTAGTGGCCACATGGAGCTACCACCAGTGCTGAGGACAACTAATTTGTGTCAGCCCCCACTGATCTGACATTGATGGCCGATCCCCAAGGATAGACCATCAATATCACGGTAGTGGAACAACCCTTTAATAGGAAAAGTTCCCCCATACTTACAGATACCTGGCAGGTGGCTATTTTACCGCCCCGCGGCCTCGGCTGCGGCCGCCGAGCCGCTCGGGTCCGTGCTCGCGTTCTACGGGTGGTGGCTCGAGCCTCTCACGAACCCGGGGGTAACGTCGCTCTGCAAGGGGGTTTGGCGCTACGCGCGGGGGATGCGGGTATTTGGTTTTGGGATGATTGTTTGTGACGCCACCCACGGGCTGTGGTGATTGTGGACACCACCGCTGTGGTGAAGGTACGGGGACTCCCGGGAGCGGTGTAGTGGTGCAGCTAGGTGTTGACCCCTCCGTGGGTAGGGGATGTTGGTCCCGGGGCTCGGTTGGCGAGGGCCGGGGTGCAGGGCGCAGTGTTGCGGTGCAGCGCGGTGCAGTGCCTGAGGGCACTGGTGTACTCACTCTGATACAAGACACTGGAGGCACTGGTAAACCAAACGGGGTGATGAACGAGGCCCGCAGCCGGCTGCAGCTTTTCCTGTTAGGTTGGTAATGTCCGCCTTTCTCCTGCACCTGTGTATGTATCTTGACCACTGTGCCTGGGTACTGGTAGTCCACTCCCCGGCGTATAAGTGTCGTAGGAGCCCGTTTGCCCGCAGACGCTGGCCCTTTGGATCTCTGGCCTTTGGCGGTGGCTCCTATCCGGACGGGTTGGGCTGTTGCCTTCAATCAGGACTTAGGTGGGAATGAACCCCTGAGGTCCAGACCGCAATCAGTTGATTTGACTATGGTGGTGGCTTATAGCCTAGTTCGGGGTCTGAGTACCCTGCCTGGTGCTCCGGTATCCAGTTGGCTCCCCGGTTCGGTTCCGGCGGGCCACTACCCTGTCCCGGTCCCTTACGGTTCCACCGGTTGTATTCCCGGTCTCCTGCAGGCGGCCACTGCCGTCTGCCTGCCTGACTGATCGGGGGTCCTAGGCTCCAACCCAGGCCCCACACAGAACTGTACTCCTCTCACTCCTCTCTCCAAACTTAATCTCGATCTGCTTGTGTTTCCTGCTTCAGGCCAGCAGACTCCTCGGAGGGCGTGTCTATCCGCCTGACTCCACCCACCTGGTGTGCCTGTCTGACTCTGAGGGAGGCATTCAGGTCTTTGGTTGACTGATGGTACCTTACTAGGGTGGGGATGTATGTGGTGTGTGTAGTGACCTGTGACCCCTGGGTGTCCAGGGCGTCACACAATCCCACTGTGGAAGCGAGAAACGTTAGATAATCCCTGTATGGCCGGCCATTATCGTGTATCATACGTTCCAAAAGGAGATTTCTGATTGACCGAAAATCATAAAATCTCACAAACACCCAGAATTCACCACAAACCTCGAAAAAAATAATACTTCTGTGGATTGTCTATGAATGAAGTTGGCTTCTGCAGTCTTCCTGTGTAGACAATGGGAGAACATGTGTCAAATATTTACCGTGGCTCCTTCCTTCTGAGCCAGCGCCAGGGAGAGTCCGTCCTGGATATCAAACATGGCACGTTCTTACGCACGTTCATAATACGCGGTATCTTTCCCCTTTAATTGCTAATCTCTGCCTTCATAATGCGCCAGACAAGTGACTCCAGAGTCCGGTGCTTATCAATGGCGTGAAGTCACGTGTACACAGGACGAGACAAGAAACGCATTAAATAACAACGCTTATTATCTTTCTCCTATTTAAAAGCCCTTTTCAAAGTGCTGATACGTAATCGCGCCTGCGGTCGAGCTCTACGGTCGTTCTCCGGTCTGATAGGAAGTGGACAATAACGTACATGTTGTGTTAACCTGCGCAGATCAAAGAGGCTTTACAGCGCGACACAAAGCGATGCAGCCTTGTACAAACATGACACCATGAGAACACCGGCAACAAATCTGATGCCAGGGGTAAAAGAAAGACTACGGCGCCACCTACTGGAAGATATATTGTGAAGACATAGTATTAGTAACATCCACAGTATGTAGATGTACTAATAATACCAGCCATTGTGTGTAGAGTACCGTAATAGTACTAGTCATAGTATGTAGATACAATAATAATACTAGTCATAGTGTGTATACATTAATAGTATTAGTCATAGTGGGTAGATACAGTAATAGTACAAGTGCGCCGCCCCTGCTACAGTCGAACTGCTCGGATCCGGAATTACTGTGGCTCGAGGGTCTCCGGACCCGGGGGCTTGCGGCCACTTCAAATGTGAAGGGGGGTTATTTACAAGGGATAGTTCATGACGCCACTAGTGGTTCGCAGTAAGGGGAGTACCGCCGCTGCCAATGGGAGTACCCGGGGGAGATGGAGTGGGGCAGCCAGATGGTGATGCCGCCATGGGTAGGGGAGACCCCGGGACTCTAGAGATATAGGTGGTGGATAGCGCTGTGCAGGCTATATGGGCAGGCAAGACGCAGGGTGTGCAGTGTACACACTCAGGCTGTGTGGATGTTGATGCAACCATTAAGCTGACTCTGACAGAGCAGTAAACCAAGTCTCTGGGTGCCGCTGCCACTCGGGGGAGCTCGTCTGGGTATCCAACCCCACTGGTACTGCTTAGTGGTCCGGAGCCTACCTCCATGCACAATTGTGTAGATGTACCTAAGTGACCCTTTGGCCTGAAGCTGTCGGGGTCCCGCTCCATATGTTGAAATAGTGGAGCTGTGCTCTCGATGGCTGACACTTGGGATTTCAGTGGGCTACATAGGCTGGGAAACCCTATCCCCCTCATTGTGTTGGTGCCTTCGATCTCTGAGCTCTTGGGGAAAGTTCATAAAGAGACTATCCTCCACAGGTGAATTATCAGGTTGCGTGAAGCTACTTCCTGATCTAGGGTCCTGTACCCCGCCGTGCTCAGACCAGTCAAGTTACTGGACTTTCCGGTGCCGACCGTTCTCCAAATCTAAGTCGGTACACCCTTTTCCAATACCCTGCGACCGGGTCTCCGACTCCTCTGGTCTCAGACCACCGTCTGCGACCCAATCAAGGCCACACAGGGAGCTACAACTCCCTCAGCTCCTCACTCTCTGAGGGCTACTACTGATCTGACTTCCTCCCTCCCACCAGTCTGCCTGACACCTAGGCGGGTGGCCCTTTTCCAGCTAGACCACCCAGTGGTGTGCTTGACAGGGTATGGTGTGAGGTGTGGTTAGGATTTGAGTGCTGATGGAAGCAATACCAGTGTGTAGGAACCCAGAACCATGGAGGGTGAGTTCTACACCATGAGAGACAGGGGTGCAGTTCCATGTGACACCCTGATAGAGTCAGGGGCGTCACACAAGTGTCACACAGAGTTTTGCACAAACTTCGACGACTGTCATGGCGGCTTTGGGCTCTGTTCAGATTGAAGAATCTGACACTCCACCCAATGGTTTCTCTGGTATCTTGGGTCAACACAGGCAGACTCAGGCATCGACCTGCTGTGTACTGATTCATAGGCAGGCCAGCAAGAGTTAATCTTTGCTTGCTTTTTTTAATCACATGTTGTGGAGAGACCAATCATATCTGCTCCCCTCCTATTTATTCTGGTGGAATCCTTCTACCCATGGCAGCTATAGTTTATTCTATGTTGGTCTGTGAGGTGTGGTGTGCCGACTCTCTGGTGAAAGATGTGCTTAGGTTGTGCTTAGGTTGTGCTTATTGCTTGAAGCGGTTGTGGAGTTCACCCCTGTTGTTTTGTAGCTTCCTTCCTGCTCTAGGTTTTCCTCCTGAACCTCTTATTGTCTTTACCTTTGTTTCTGGTGCTGTGCTACAGAGTTTTGTTTTTCCCTTGTCTGTTTTTATCTGTAGGTTTCTATGCATTCCTGTCCTGTCCTTACCTGTGGGGAGGGTGAATCAGATCAGGACTGGCCACGTGCAGGGCTGGGAAGGAGATTCTGGCATCTCCATCATTAGGAGTATCCCTGAGATTTGGGATAGCATAGGGTCCCCTAGCTTGAGGGCCAGCTTAGGTGTCTCGGTTCACTGCTATCCCAAAGTCATCGTGACAACTAGTCATAGTGTGGACATACGGTACTGGTACTAGCCAGTAATAGATAGTTTGTATGTAATGCCCCCGGACTATTCAGGTCGTCACAGGTTACTGCACGCTCTCTCTTCAGTGCAGTATTCAAATCCCTCATGGTTCTGGGTCCCCATCTTACAGTTCTGCCTCCAACAGCAAATCAAATCCTAGATACACCCTGCACCACACCCACCAGACACACCAGTGGGCAGCTTAAGCGGAATAGGGTCGCCCACCTAGAGATCAGTAAGGGGAGGTAAGGAGTGTCAGGGCAGAGTAGAACAGAGTTGAGGAGAGTAGTGAAGTGGAGGAGGCAGGGAGTGGTGGCTCCCAAGAGTAGCTGTCTAGGTTGCAGACGGTGGTCTGGACCTAGAGGAGTCAGACCCCCGATCGCAGGGTATTGAGGCAAGGTGCCTAGACCTGTTAAAGTGAACGGTCAGCAGCCTGGTCCTATCACCAGTCCGGGACCGAAGGCACGGCGGGGTATGTGGACTCTAGGTTGGGGAGAAGCTTCAGGCAACCCGGCAATTAACCTGCAGAGAGCGGTGCCTTTATCGACTGTTCCCACTAGCTCCAGAATTGGGGCACTAGTGCAACGAGGGAAATAGGGCCTTCCATATACGCAACCCACTAAAATCCTAAGCGTGAGTCCTGAGAGCAGGCTCCCACACTTAGCCATAATGGGGAGCGGGGTCCGGCAAGTTCCAGACTACCGGGCCACTACGGCGAATTTAAACTTTGTGCGAGGAGGCAGGTCACGAACCATCAGGCAGCACTGCAGGAGACGGGACCTGGATGAGCTCCCTTTGAACGGCAGCGGCACCAGAGACTTGGTTTACCCGGTTGTCAGCGTCTGCTTATTGGCTGAGTGAGTACATGAGTGATCTCCCCGTCATGGCACCCCGTATCATCATCCAGAGTCCTGGGGCATACCTTTACCCGTGGAGGGTAACGATACCTTGCTGCCCCACTCCATCACCCCGAGTACTCCCAACGGCAGCGGCGGTACTCCCAGTTATCGCACACCACGGGTGGCGTCACAAACTATAACTCCCCTGTAAATATCCCCCTTTACTTTAGAGTGTGGCCCCAAGCCCCCGGGTCCAGAGACTCTCGAGCCACGAACGGACACTGCCCATGGATCCGAGCGGTTCGATTCGCTGCTGGGGCATCACATGTACATACTGTATACTTATAGTTCCAACCAGGGGTAGACACAGACAGAAGAGAACCCTGTGTAAGAACAGTAAGAAACTTTGAAAAGTTGCAGAATTTTGGCTGCACTAAAATGTTACTTTGGCATTCTCCCAATATTTTCACTCAGCTCCGACAATCTGAGCAAAGCTGGGGTGGGATGTGCAAGGGGCGGCCACCGCTAGTCAAATTATTGAATCGCAGCGATCGCTACGCCACAAATCTCGCTGCAGCAGGGATCATCATAGAATATGTGGTGCTAAAGTGGTAAATTTCAGTCTCTCGATGTGCAAAACTGATAGACACATACCCCAAGCGACTGCAGCTGTAATCGCAGCAAAAGGGGGCGCTACAAAGTATTAACTTAAAGGGGCCAAAAAATATTGCACGCCCCAATTTTCAGTTATTTATTTTTTAAAAAGTTTAAAATAAGCAATAAATTTCGTTCAACTTCACAATTGTGTCCCACTTGTTGTTGAATCTTCACCATAAAATTTAAATTTTTATCTTTATGTTTGAAGCCTGAAATGTGGGAAAAGCTTGAAAAATTCAAGGGCTGCCGAATACTTTCGCAAGGCACTGTATTTGCAATGCTTCGGACCTATGAGAGCATTCAGAGAGGATATACAGTTAGGTCCAGAAATATTTGGACAGTGACACAATTTTCGCGAGTTGGGCTCTGCATGCCACCACATTGGATTTGAAATGAAACCTCTACAACAGAATTCAAGTGCAGATTGTAACGTTTAATTTGAAGGTTTGAACAAAAATATCTGATAGAAATTGTAGGAATTGTACACATTTCTTTACAAACACTCCACATTTTAGGAGGTCAAAAGTAATTGGACAAATAAACCAAACCCAAACAAAATATTTTTATTTTCAATATTTTGTTGCGAATCCTTTGGAGGCAATCACTGCCTTAAGTCTGGAACCCATGGACATCACCAAACGCTGGGTTTCCTCCTTCTTAATGCTTTGCCAGGCCTTTACAGCCGCAGCCTTCAGGTCTTGCTTGTTTGTGGGTCTTTCCGTCTTAAGTCTGGATTTGAGCAAGTGAAATGCATGCTCAATTGGGTTAAGATCTGGTGATTGACTTGGCCATTGCAGAATGTTCCACTTTTTTGCACTCATGAACTCCTGGGTAGCTTTGGCTGTATGCTTGGGGTCATTGTCCATCTGTACTATGAAGCGCCGTCCGATCAACTTTGCGGCATTTGGCTGAATCTGGGCTGAAAGTATATCCCGGTACACTTCAGAATTCATCCGGCTACTCTTGTCTGCTGTTATGTCATCAATAAACACAAGTGACCCAGTACCATTGAAAGCCATGCATGCCCATGCCATCACGTTGCCTCCACCATGTTTTACAGAGGATGTGGTGTGCCTTGGATCATGTGCTGTTCCCTTTCTTCTCCAAACTTTTTTCTTCCCATCATTCTGGTACAGGTTGATCTTTGTCTCATCTGTCCATAGAATACTTTTCCAGAACTGAGCTGGCTTCATGAGGTGTTTTTCAGCAAATTTAACTCTGGCCTGTCTATTTTTGGAATTGATGAATGGTTTGCATCTAGATGTGAACCCTTTGTATTTACTTTCATGGAGTCTTCTCTTTACTGTTGACTTAGAGACAGATACACCTACTTCACTGAGAGTGTTCTGGACTTCAGTTGATGTTGTGAACGGGTTCTTCTTCACCAAAGAAAGTATGCGGCGATCATGCACCACTGTTGTCATCCGTGGACGCCCAGGCCTTTTTGAGTTCCCAAGCTCACCAGTCAATTCCTTTTTTCTCAGAATGTACCAAACTGTTGATTTTGCTACTCCAAGCATGTCTGCTATCTCTCTGATGGATTTTTTCTATTTTTTCAGCATCAGGATGTTCTGCTTCAGCTCAATTGAGAGTTCCTTAGACCGCATGTTGTCTGGTCACAGCAACAGCTTCCAAATGCAAAACCACACACCTGTAATCAACCCCAGACCTTTTAACTACTTCATTGATTACAGGTTAACGAGGGAGACGCCTTCAGAGTTAATTGCAGCCCTTAAGAGTCCCTTGTCCAATTACTTTTGGTCCCTTGAAAAAGAGGAGGCTATGCATTACAGAGCTATGATTCCTAAACCCTTTCTCCGATTTGGATGTGAAAACTCTCATATTGCAGCTGGGAGTGTGCACTTTCAGCCCATATTATATATATAATTTTATTTCTGAACATGTTTTTGTAAACAGCTAAAATAACAAAACTTGTGTCACTGTCCAAATATTTCTGGACCTAACTGTACAGTACAGACCAAAAGTTTGGACACACCTTCTCATTCAAAGAGTTTTCTTTATTTTCAGGACTTTGAAAATTGTAGATTCACATTGAAGGCATCAAAACTATGAATTAACACATGTGGAATGAAATACTTAAAAAAGTGTGAAACAACTGAAAATATGTCTTATATTCTAGGTTCTTCAAAGTAGCCACCTTTTGCTTTGATTACTGCTTTGCACACTCTTGGCGTTCTCTTGATGAGCTTCAAGAGGTAGTCACCGGAAATGGTCTTCCAACAGTCTTGAAGGAGTTCCCAGAGATGCTTAGCACTTGTTGGCCCTTTTGCCTTCACTCTGCGGTCCAGTTCACCCCAAACCATCTCGATTGGGTTCAGGTCTGGTGACTGTGGAGACCAGGTCATCTGGCGTAGCACCCAATCACTCTTCTTCTTAGTCAAATAGCCCTTACACAGCCTGGAGGTGTGTTTAGGGTCATTGTCCTGTTGAAAAATAAATGATGGTCCAACTAAACACAAACCGGATGGAATAGCACGCCGCTGCAAGATGCTGTGGTAGCCATGCTGGATCAGTATGCCTTCAATTTTGAATAAATCCCCAACAGTGTCACCAGCAAAGCACCCCCACACCATCACACCTCCTCCTCCATGCTTCACGGTGGGAACCAGCCATGTAGAGTCCATCCGTTCACCTTTTCTACAAAGACACGGTGGTTGGATTCAAAGATCTCAAATTTGGACTCATCAGACCAAAGCACAGATTTCCACTGCTCTAATGTCCATTCCTTGCGTTCTTTAGCCCAAACAAGTCTCTTCTGCTTGTTGTCTGTCCTTAGCAGTGGTTTCCTAGCAGCTATTTTACCATGAAGGCCTGCTGCACAAAGTCTCCTCTTAACAGTTGTTCTAGAGATGTGTCTGCTGCTAGAACTCTGTATGGCATTGACCTGGTCTCTAATCTGAGCTGCTGTTAACCTGCGATTTCTGAGGCTGGTGACTCAGATAAACTTATCCTCTGCAGCAAAGGTGACTCTTAACAGTTGTTCTAGAGATGATAAGATGTGTCCAAACTTTTGGTCTGCGCTGTATTGTAGTTGATCATTGATCACAGTTAATTAGGGGACATAATTCCAATAAGTAAAAAAAAAACTGCCTCCTATGAAATAATAAAAACCGAATGAAAGAGTAAAAACGTATTTGAGCATTAAAATAATTCAGGAATTCTACAATACCAAGGATAATGTTGTCATGATAGGGTTAAAACAACATGTTTTCTATCCCATTTAATTTGCAGAGCTCGCAGGCCTTACAAATGTTAGCATCTTACAACTGTACACAACCACGGGGATGGAATCCATCAGTTTCCTTTAACCTTGCACGGCCAGCCAGTGAATATATCAGCCGATATAAGCCTCTTTATGGTTGCAATAATGAGAACCATTATTTTTCCCCGCAACTTCCGAGCCATTTGCAATGTGTAATGGGTGAGTTTACCCGTCACCGGCTGCTATAAAACAGATCAACATGGGTCCAGACGTGTGAGTAGTGGCCTGATTACAATCCAGCGTGTGGCTGGTCTGTAGTGCGGCGCTCTGCCTGCTCCATGCCTCATGCACTAAGTGTCTCGCTATTCATTCATTTGGCCCTTTCCCACAATGCGCTTACTGTCAGCTCAATATCTGGGAAATAAATATAGAAGAACATTTATTTGGATCCTTTGCAACTTTTTCTGTTGCCAAATCTCAGATAATTCATTAAAATGTGATGGTTTTGGGCGGCACTTCAATGAATACTCATGTAAAGTTGATGGAATTGCTGAATGGGGTGAGGTAGTGAAGAGTGATGACTCATGTGAGAACATTTAACTCATTCAGTTTTCTTTTGTTTTCATCACTGGAGACCTATAGAGTAAAGTTTTCTTTTTGGGGGGGGGGGTAACAGCTTGTCTTTGGTATGTTGATCCCCACTACATACATATAGGAAAGTGGCTCTAAATGAAGAATATGTGTAATATAAGCTCAAACTGGCAGTCCTGGGTGGGGGACGAAGGATTAGTTTGAAACAAGTCTATTCAACAGGAAGCAGGAATTGTAGCTTTTATGATTTCTAAAGGGCCATTTACACGCTGCGACATCGCTAACGATATATCGTCGGGGTCACGGTGTTTGTGACGCACATCCGGCGTCGTTAGCGACATCACAGTGTGTGACACCAAGGAGCGACCTTAAACGACCGCAAAAGAGGCAAAAATGAGGTTGTTTAATTACCAAAAATCGTTGTCTGGTCAGTAGCGATGTTGTTCCTAGTTCCTGCGGCATCACACATCGCTATGTGTGACACCGCAGGAGCAACGAACATCTCCTTACCTGCCTCCACCGGCACCGGCAATGCGGAAGGAAGGAGGTGGGCGGCATGTTCCAGCCGCTCATCTCCGCCCCTCCGCTTCTATTGGATGGCTATTGGGTGATGTCGCTGTGACGCCACACAAACCGCTGCCTTAGAAAGGAGGCGGATCGCCGGACACAGCGCCGTCGCAGGGCAGGTAAGTCCGTGTAACGGGTGTTAGCGATGTTGTGCGCCACGGGCAGCGATTTGCCAGTGAACGCACAACCGACGGGGGCGGTACGCTCGCTAGCGATATCGGTACCGAGATCGCAGCGTGTAAAGTACCCTTAAGACACAAGCTTGAGAGTTACATAGTGTGATACAATTCTTAAGGGAGGCATATCAATATTGAGGCAATGAACTTGGTGGTTACTCACAGTCTCTCTGATTGGCAGCTACAGTACTACTGTCGCAAGCGGAGGAGGGGACGCTGCGCTCTCCCACTGCTCGGGTCCGGCTGCCGCTGCTGCTGCGGCCGCTGCTGCTCGGTGGCTCGAGTGATGGGCCGGATCCCGGGGACTCGAGCGGCGCTCCTCGCCCGTGAGTGAAAAGGGGTTTTGTTTTGGGGATTTATTGTCCGTGACGCCACCCACGGTTGTGGTGATTTTTGGTAACACCACCGCTGCTCTGTATGGGGATCCCGGGAGCGGTGACAGGGAGCAGCAGAGTTGTTAGTTCTCCCCTCCGTGGGTAGGGGGTTGATTGTCCCGGGGCCCGGTGATGGGTTAGGGATGAGGGATGGCAGGCCAGGTGCGGGGCCTGGTGAGGTACAGGGTCGCGGGGGCAGCGCTGTGCCGCACGGCACGGTGGTACTCACTGAGCCTGAGACGATGACACAGTTCTCGGTAAAACACACGGCTGGAATGACGGTTCCCACGGACGGCTGCTGTTGCTTTTCCCCGGTAGTTAACGGTGACTGTCTCTTTCCCTGCACCTTGTGTAATGTTGGTAGCGATGGATTCCCACCGGTTACCCGCTCCTCGACTTGGATATGGGCCGGAGGAGCCCCTCTTTGCCCGCAGGCGCTGGCCCTGAGAAACTGGTGCCTTGGCGGTGGCGGTGTCTCTCTCATACGGTTGGACGGTTGCCTTCAATCGGGACTTAGTTGTTTGGAGGTCCCCTTCACTGACGGATTTGGCAAATTCACGGCGACTCCTAGCCTTGCCGGGATCCGAAAGGCCCCAGCCAATGGTGCTGGCTTCTCCTTGTGTACCGGTCCGGTACCGCCGGGCCACCACCCATCCGCGGTCCTCACGGTAACTCCGATAGGCCACTCCTGCAGACGGTCACCGCCGTCTGCTAACCTTGCTGTCTCCGTCCGGGGCACACACCCGGACCAACTTCAGGCTCTTAAGCTGTCACTTTCCTTTTTTCACTTCCACCTCCAAACTCTGTCTCTCCTCTCACTTCCCTCACTTCACTCTAACTGCCTGTGTTTTCCTTCCTCCAGGACTGTGAACTCCTTGGTGGGTGGAGACCAACCGCCTGGCTCCACCCCCTGGTGTGGACATCAGCCCCTGGGGAAGGCAACAAGGATTTCTGGTCTAGTTTAGGTGTACCTAACCGGGGTCTAGGGTGTGGTGATGTCATTACCTGTGACCCCTGGCTTGCCCAGGGCGTCACACTACTACAGTAACACAGAGCTTGGAGGTTACACTTTTATACTGTGGCACAAAGATTAGTGGTTACACTACTAATCAGGGCCACAGAACTTGGTACGTATACTATTATACAGTAGAATAGAGTCTGATGGTTTCACTACTATACAGTGGCATGAAACTTGTCAGTTACAGAGCTACACAGAGGCATAGAGCTTCATGGTTATACTACTATATAGTAGAATGGAGACTGGTAGTTACAGTACTACAGAGTGGCACAAAGCTTCTCAGTTCCACAGCTACACAGAGGCATAGAACTTCATGGTTATACTACTATACAGTGTGTCCACCCATATCGTGTCCACCGCCATTAACTTGTGATGGCGGCAGCTATAGGCATAGAAGTGGTGTCTAGGTATAGTAAAGTAGCCATGAGCTACGCAATGAAACCACCTATAGCGCCACTTAGTGGAAAACAACGCAGTTAGCACTTTTATTTCGAAAACGGAACGAGATAGAGAAAAAAAAGTGAATTACAAAGTTGTAGGTCATCATCAATTCAATACGAATCGACTGATGGTCGATTCATGGTCATACTTCCTTACAGAGGTAGAGAGCTTGTCAGTTATACATCTACACAGAGGCATAGAGCTTCATGGTTATCCTTCCTTACAGAGGTTCAGAGCTCGTCAGTTACACAACTACACAGAGGCATCGAGTTTCACGGCCATACTTCCTTACAGAGGTACAGAGTTTTTCAGTTACACAACTACACAGAGGCATAGAGCTTCATGGTCATACTTTCTTACAGAGATACAGAGCTTGGAAGTTACTCTACTACACTGTGGGGCACAGCTTCAGGATTAAACAGTACAGTGGAAAAGAGATTGGCGATTTCAATACTTTATGGTGATGCTTAGACTACTATACAGTCACATGGAACTTAGCAGTTACAGAACTTAACTTGAACAGCCTTATAAAATTGCCGATTTCCACCATCAATGATGCAACTGATCAGCTTTGATACTTAGGGAAGTGATCACAGAACACCATTGGAAACACAACAGCAGTGAATCTTGTGAGCTGCAATGCATAATCTCCAACAGGCCCCAATCTATTATTATTATTTATTATTGCGCCATTTATTTATTTTACATGTAAAAAAGGGTATACATAAGAAGCAAGTACAACAATCATGAACATTACAAAAACAGACCGATACAGGAGGAAAGAGGACCCTGCCCGCGAGGGCTCACAGTCTACAGGAGGAGAGAGGACCCTGCTCGCGAGGGCTCACAGTCTACAGGAGGAGAGAGGACCCTGCCCGCGAGGGCTCACAGTCTACAGGAGGAGACAGGACCCTGCCCGCGAGGGCTCACAGTCTACAGGAGGAATGAGGACCCTGCCCGCGAGGGCTCACAGTCTACAGAAGTTGAGAGGACAATGCCCACGAGGGCTCACAGTCTACAGGAGGAGAGAGGACCCTGCCCACGAGGGCTCACAGTCTACAGGAGGAGAGAGGACCCTGCCCGCGAGGGCTCACATTCTACAGGAGGAGAGAGAACCCTGCCCGCGAGGGCTCACAGTCTACAGGAGGAGAGAGAACCCTACCCGCGAGGGCTGACAGTCTACAGGAGGAGAGAGGACCCTGCCCGCGAGGGCTCACAGTCTACAGGAGGAGAGAGGACCCTGCCCGCGAGGGCTCACAGTCTACAGGAGGAGAGAGGACCCTGCCAACGAGGGCTCACATTCTACAGGAGGAGAGAGAACCCTGCCAACGAGGACTCACATTCTACAGGAGGAGAGAGAACCCTGCCCGCGAGGGCTCACAGTCTACAGGAGGAGAGAGGACCCTGCCCGCGAGGGCTCACAGTCAACAGTGGGAGAGAGGACCCTGCCCGCAAGGACTCACAGTCTACAGGAGGAGAGAGAACCCTGTCCACGAGGGCTCACAGTCTACAGGAGGAGAGAGGACCCAACCCGCGAGGGCTCACAGTCTACAGGAGGAGAAAGGACCCTGCCCCCGAGGGCTCACAGTCTACAGGAGGAGAGAGGACCCTGCCCACAAGTGCTCACAGTCTACAGGAGGAGAGAGGACCCTGCCCGCCAGGACTCACAGTCTACATGAGTTGAGAGGACCCTGCCCACGAGGGCTCACAGTCTACAGGAGGAGAGAGGACCCTGCCCACGAGGGCTCACAGTCTACAGGGGATGGGTGAGGTGATCACAGGTCTTTAATATAGTAACAATAGTCTTTCAATATAGGGCAAACAGGCCTTTCAGGCTCCTTAATCGCCAGGGCCCAGGTGCGATTGCAACCCCTGCACCCATTGTAATTAAGCCCCTGCACAACACATACACGATTTTAAGACACAGATGCTTCCAGCGAGTAAAGCATAGGCATCACCCTGCTGAATCCCTTAATTAATGGCTTTTTATTAGTTTTGATTAGCCTTGGTGCAGATAACATGACCCTGAATAGAGTTGCCCTTTGTGTATTGGGGCAGGGGATTAATCACCTACACAGCTATTTGTTTTGGGTGAGAAATCGTGATAACAGCCCCTATTCAGTAATCAACACTGTAATTGTGTTAAGTGGGACAAGTTTCATTTATTTCTGGCAGAAGATGATGGAAATAAAGACAATCAGCTAATCTGAGCTGGCCAGACAAGCTACTGGCAGCTATAGCAGGAAACTGGCCCATTGTTGCAGCTTTAACGGCTGTGGCTGAAATGGACACTGATCCTATTGCTCTGCAATCGGGCGAGCGACGGGAAAACGTGGTTGGTTTTGCTACTGTAATAGGGCTCGGACGTGAGTAGGAATATGGATTCTTCTTTGTTTTCCAGAAACAGCGCCACTTTTGTCCACAGGTTATGTGTGGTACTGCAGCTATGGTACCCGTCATGGCCGCTGAGCAGTGATCAATTAAAGAAGCTTGGGCGTGAATGGAAAATTAAAACCTCTCAGAACGTTACTGTTTAAATATGGAAATTGCGTGGATCGAAACTTCTATTTGTTGATATGCACACGCAGATGTAGCAGAGTTGTCATGGTTATGGACCAGGGATCAGAAAGTCTCAGTGTTTGGTTGATGGCAGGTCCGTTTTAGAATCCGCTCATCACTTTTCCTGAATAGGAGCGTATTAAATTCCATATGGTGCTGAAGGGGTTAATGTGTCTATTCTATCCTGCTGAGATTGACTTGCAGCTGCTAATCTCAGCTGCCGCCACTCCCTTCTGCTATAAATATCAGTGTGACGCCCTGGACTAGCCAGGTAGTCACAAACATAACAACATACACACCCCCCCCCCACCCTAGACAGTTACATCAGTCAACCAAAAACCCTTGTTGCCTCCCTCCAGGGCCTGATGTCCACACCAGGTGGGGTGGAGCCAGGCACTTGGCCCCACCCACCGAAGAGTTCACAGGCCTGGAGGCAGGAAAAGTGTCAGTTTAGTTTTGGAGTTTAGTTTGAGAGGTCACAAAACTGCAGGTGTCTGGGTAGGAGCCCAGGCACTTTCAGCAAGGTTGGCAGACGGTGGTGGCCGTCTGCAGGTGTTGGTGGAACTCTGCAAAACCGTAAGGACCGGGGTCGGGCGTCGGCCCGCCGGTACTGAACTGGGGAGCGGAGTGAAGCTAAGCACACAGGCAGGGCCATCGGACCCCGACCAGGCTTGGAGCCGCCGTCAATAGTCAAATCCGAGTGTGACAGGAATCCCAGGGGTTCCCCAACAACCAAGTCCCGACAGAAGGCAACAGTCCACACCGTGAGGATATACAGCCACCGCCACAGGTTAGAGATCCAAGGGCCAGCGCCTGCGGGCAAAACGGGCTCCTACGGCACCTATACGCCGGGGAGCGGACTACCGGTGGGCAACCACAGGAGTCAGAACATTCTAACAGGTGCAGGAAAAGACAGCCACCATCAGCCGTCCGGGGAGAGCACAACAACACTGCAGCTGGCTGCGGGACCCGTGCATCCGGCCGTTTTGGTTTACCAGAGACTCTGTTATTGATTTTCTGAGTGAGTACACCAGTGCCATCCGGCACCGTGCCGCGCTGCCCCTGCAACCCTGCACCCCAGCCATCCAGCCTCCCCGTTACACCACCGGGCCCCGGGACCACCAACCCCCTACCCACGGAGGGGACAACATCCTAGCTGCTCCCTACCATTTCTCCCGGGATCCCCGTCACCAGCAGCGGTGGTGCCATCATCACCACGTCCCGTGGGTGGTGTCACAAACTCTCTCCCCAAACAAACCATCCCTTTTCACTCACGGGTGAGGAGCGCTGCTCGAGTCCCCGGGTCCGGCCCACCGCTCGAGCCACCGAGCAGCAGCAGCAGAAGCCCCGGACCCGAGCGTGGCGAGCGTGTCCCCTCCGCCCGCGACATAAGCTCTTCAGTCTCTCCTATGCCGGCTATAGATCATTCTATAACTGACCACTTTGAAGGAGCCTGGTTCTGGAGAAGCTGAGGTGTTGTTTCTGTTGCAGCCAAGAAGCTTCTGGCTGGTGTTGCTGTGGAGAACTATTTTTGTGTCTTTCCCCTTTGCCTTACCTTCCTCATGTTGTTTTATTGTATTGGCGAGACTAGCATGTTGCTGGCCTTTGTGAGATCAGGGCCAGCGAGGGCCTAGGCACGTGACGGCGCACGGGGGAGGGACCCGTCTAGGGATTTTAGAGAGTATCAAGGTCAGCCTCAGGTGAGTGTTAGGAGGTGACCCCGCTCCCCTTTCCCTATCGCCAGGGTCAGTAGCGTAGCTACTGGGGGTAGAAGGTGCGGTCGCCTTGGGCCCCGTGCTCAGAGGGAGCCTACCCAGAGCTACAATACAAACTATATCAGTGACACTGCACTGGAGCTGAGTTGCAATACCAGACACGACCTGTGGTCGGGGTTGTCACTGTATCTGAAAGAAAGTTTTTCTAGTCCTTGAAATCCCTTTATGTAACAGGAAGAAAGAAAACAAAGAGTATTGGGTAGGGGAGGGAAAATTAAGAGGGATAAAACACAAAGAAAGATGAAGAGGTGAGGAAAAAAGTCCATTAAAAGTCTGTTTTTATTACTTTTTTAATATTTGCTGATTTTTTTTTTACTTTATTTATTTTATTTTTATTTATTTATTTTTAAGTAGCCAAATTATTGCTATTTATTGCAAGCAATACCTTCCCAAGGGTTAATTATGATTTCCCCCCCCCCCCAGAAATGCTGCCACCATTGTCCATTGGTGGTGAATGGAATTGAAGCTCCGTCAGGTGCAATACCTGACTCGGCCAATAGAGGCACAATTTCAGGAAAAAGAAATAATAATCATAATAATAATAATAATAATAATAACCTTGGTGTAAATTGTAAATCTGACTTCTATAATTATTTTTTTTTCTTATCAGATCACTGCTATGGAGGAATAGGATGTAATCATTAATACACAAATAACTGCATTTTCACCTTTCATAACACAGTGGTAAGAATAAAGAAAGTTTACCTGTGAGATAATGTGACCTACATATAGATATGCACCTTAGGCATTGCAAAACGGCAGGAGCAATGCATGCTGGGAAGAGAAGAAAAGGTAGTTCCAGTACCAATCGTACTAGCAGAATTCTCGGCAGGAGCAATGCACGATGGGAAGTGACGAAAAGGCAGTTCCAGTACCTATCGTACTAGCAGAATTCTCAACAGGAGCAATGCATGATGGGAAGTGACGAAAAGGCAGTTCTAGTACCAATCGTACTAGCAGAATTCGCGGCAGGAGCAATGCATGCTGGGAAGTGAATAAAAGGTACTTCCAGTACCAACCGTACTTGCAGAATTCTCGGCAGGAACAATGCATGCTGGTAAGTGAAGAAAAGGCATTTCCATTATCAATCGTACTAGCAAATTTTTCGGCAGGAGCAATGCATGCTGGTAAGTGAAGAAAAGGCATTTCCATTACCAATCGTACTAGCAAATTTCTCGGCAGGAGCAATGCATGCTGGGAAGTGAAGAAAAGGCAGTTCCATTACCAATCGTACTAGCAAATTTCTCGGCAGGAGCAATGCATGCTGGGAAGTGAAGAAAAGGGAGTTCCAGTACCAATCGTACTAGCAAATTTCTCGGCAGGAGCAATGCATGCTGGGAAGTGAAGAAAAGGCAGTTCCAGTACCAATCGTACTAGCAGAATTCTCGACAGGCGCAATGCATGCTGGGAAGTGAAGAAAAGGCAGTTCTAGTACCAATCGTACTAGCAGAATTCTCGGCAGGAGCAATGCATGCTGGGAAGTGAAGAAAAGGTAGTTCCAGTACCAATCGTACTAGCAGAATTCTCGGCAGGAGCAATGCATGCTGGGAAGTGAAGAAAAGGCAGTTCCATTACCAATCGTACTAGCAAATTTCTCAGCAGGAGCAATGCATGCTGGGAAGTGAAGAAAAGGCAGTTCCAGTACCAATCGTACTAGCAAATTTCTCGGCAGGAGCAATGCATGCTGGGAAGTGAAGAAAAGGCAGTTCTAGTACCAATCGTACTAGCAGAATTGTCGGCAGGAGCAATGCATGCTGGGAAGTGAAGAAAAGGCAGTTTTAGTACCAATCGTACTAGCAGAATTCTCGGCAGGAGCAATGCATGCTGGGAAGTGAAGAAAAGGTAGTTCCAGTACCAATCGTTCTAGCAGAATTCTCGGCAGGAGCAATGCATGCTGGGAAGTGAAGAAAAGGTAGTTCCAGTACCGATCGTACTAGCAGAATTCTCGGCAGGAGCAATGCATGCTGGGAAGTGAAGAAAAGGTAGTTCCAGTACCGATCGTACTAGCAGAATTCTAGGTAGGAGCAATGCATGCTGGGAAGTGAAGAAAAGGCAGTTCCAGTACTAATGGTTCTGACAGAATTCTGTCAAATATATTAACAAAAAATAGGAAACCTGTATTATTTTTTTTTTACTTTTTGTAAGAGGAAGGGTTTTATTATTTTTATTTTTTTTAAGTACTTCAATCCTTGTTGAAAGATATTTTGCATAAAAATGTTCACTAACCCTTTGCTGTCTGTCCTGATCAGCCCATGGTGGAAGAGTACATTCTGCCATACAAAAGCGCAGCACATATGGTTTAGTAATTAAATGTCCTTAAAAGACCCGTTCATATTTCTGCCCCATGTAAAGATTAACGGCAGCAATTATAAAGTGCTTGAACACTCTCCCTTCCTGATCCGCAGCCATAACTGTATGAAAGCAACTCACAGGATCAATACACAATGTGGATGATCATCCTGTCTGCCAAATACACCCCGCTCCCAGCCAAGTGTCACATACCTGCAATAAAAGGAGCTACACAGTAAATAATACAGATATCTGTCACACAAAGCGGGCGGGCGATGAGAGAGATGGATGGATAGATGGATGGATAGATGGATAGATAGATGGATAGATAGATGGATAGATAGATGGATAGATAGATGGATAGAGGGATAGATGGATAGATAGATAGATAGATAGATAGAGGGATAGATAGATAGAGGGATAGATAGATAGATAGATAGATAGATAGATAGATAGATAGATAGATAGATAGATAGATAGATAGATAGATAGATAGATAGATAGATAGAAGGATAGATAGATAGAGGGATAGATAGAGGGATAGATAGATAGATAGATAGAGGGATAGATAGAGGGATAGATAGAGGGATAGATAGATAGATAGATAAAGAGATAGATAGAGGGATAGATAGATAGAGGGATAGATAGATAGATAGAGGGATAGATAGATAGATAGAGGGATAGATAGATAGATAGAGGGATAGATAGATAGATAGATAGATAGATAGATAGATAGATAGAGGGATAGATAGAGGGATAGATAGATAGATAGATAGATAGATAGATAGATAGATAGATAGATGGATAGATAGATGGATAGAGGGATAGATGGATAGATGGATAGATAGATAGAGGGATAGATAGAGAGATAGATAGATAGAGGGATAGATAGATAGATATAGGGATAGATAGATAGATAGATAGATAGATAGATGGATAGAGGGATAGATGGATAGATAGATAGATAGATAGATAGAGGGATAGATAGAGGGATAGATAGATAGATAGATAGATAGATAGATAGATAGATAGAGGGATAGATAGATAGAGGGATAGATAGATAGATAGATGGATAGATGGATAGATAGATAGATAGATAGATAGATAGAGGGATAGATAGAGGGATAGATAGAGAGATAGATAGATAGAGGGATAGATAGATAGATAGAGGGATATATAGATAGATATAGGGATAGATAGATAGATAGATAGATGGATAGATAGATGGATAGAGGGATAGATGGATAGATGGAGGGATAGATGGATAGATAGATAGAGGGATAGATAGATAGATAGATAGATAGATAGATGGATAGATAGAGAGATAGATAGGAAGAAATAGATAGATAGATAGAGGGATAGATAGATAGATAGATAGATATTAGGATAGATAGATAGAGGGATAGATAGAGGGATAGATAGATAGAGGGATAGATAGATAGATAGATAGATAGATAGATAGATATTAGGATAGATAGATAGAGAGATAGATAGATAGAGGGATAGATAGATAGATAGATAGATAGAGGGATAGATAGATAGATAGATAGATAGATAGATAGATAGAGGGATAGATAGAGGGATAGATAGATAGAGGGATAGATAGATAGATAGATAGAGGGATAGATAGATAGATAGGAAGAAATAGATAGATAGATAGATAGATAGATAGATAGATAGATAGATAGATAGATGGATGGATAGATAGAGGGATAGATAGATAGATAGATAGATAGATAGATAGATAGATAGGAAGATAGATAGGAAGATAGATAGATCGAGGGATAGATAGATAGGAAGAAATATAGATGGATAGATAGATAGATAGATAGATGGATAGAGGGATAGATAGATAGATAGATAGACAGAGGGATAGATAGGAAGAAATAGATAGATGGATAGATAGATAGGTAGATAGATAGATAGAGGGATAGGTAGATAAATAGATATATAGATAGAGGGATAGATAGCAAGAAATAGATAGAGGGATAGATAGATAGGTAGGTAGATGAATCGGACTGGCTACCAGAGAAACCTCCAGTAATACCAGCCCTGGCTGCGGTTACCTGCATTGAACTCTCACCTGAGCTCTGGAGTGCAGCCTGGACTGAACTCGGGGTTTGCAGGACTGAACCGCGAGCACTGAATTATTCCACGGCGATTGCGGTTCAGTTCATGGCAGCTGCTGACAGGTCGGGTTGAACTCTCTAAAGCTGTCACCTAAGCTCTGGCGTTTAGACCGGCCTGTCTGCAGCTGTGACATGAACTGAACCGCAATCGCCAGGGAATAATTCGGTGCTCGCGGTTCAGTCCTACAAACCCCAAGTTCAGTCCAGGCTGCACTCCAGAGCTCAGGTGAGCGCTCTAGAATTCAGTACAGGTAACCGCAGCCAGGACTGGTATTACTGGAGATTCCTCTGGTAACCAGTCCGATACTGGATAGATAGATGGATAGATAGATAGATGAATAGATAGATAGAGGGATAGACAGATGAATAGATAGATAGATAGATAGATAGATAACTGCTCATGGTTCTGTTTCTTCTGTTTCTGAGATACTCTATCTTGACCTGTCCCCCATTATCTTCAATCTCGTCCTCAAGCTGCCGGGTCTGTGTCTCCGTTCCCCCTTTCCTTACACCGTTGTCCACTTCTTAGCTCCTACGGCTTCTCTAATCGCACAACTCTCTAAGCACACCGGGGTAAGCCGTAGGCTCCGGACTTCTTGAGGTCACCTTGGGTTCCTTTACTGGCCCTAACAGCATTTACATGGTAGCACACATTTAAAACAATCAACGCCATATAATACCGTACATTTAGTATTAAACATCTTTCGCAGTACAAGTAGACAACATATAGCATAAAGCAGCGTAGTTGTGGCGCCCGAGGCTTTTGGTCACCACAGGGTACTACATCTTAATTAAGGTACAGTATCCATCCCAGGTATAGGGAGATTGGTGTCTGGTATGTCTCTCTTATACAACAACCTGTGCCATAGCTTGCTTAACACAACCAGGAAATAAGTCAGACAGTTTCCCTTGCATAGCACTGGCTTCTCACTAAGTAGAGCAGAGGTGATCACCATGACAACTGGAAAGTCCCAAGCTTGGTGACTCATCCAGAGGGAGCGGAGAGCACAGGGAAATATAGGAGCAGAAACAGAATTACTTCAGACCAGTCTGGGACACAGAGCAACACGGTCCCTGGAAGGTGTGCTTCAGAGCTCTTCCAGGTGGAACCGGCCAGATCGTGGGCAGACTGGAGACACCATAAGAAGTGTACCGGTACCGGTATATCTTGTGGGACGGAGGAGTTCAACAGTGGTTGCCGAAGGAGAGCTTCACTGCTTCATCGGGACCTGCGGCGCTACTACAGGGTGCAGAACCCGGGGTGCGGCATTGAACCAGTAAGTAAAGACCTGGAAGCCGCACCTATTGACTCTAACTCTGATTGTCGTTGCCCTGCTCTCCGGCGCACGTGGGGACTGCCGTGCCCCGCCAAACTTCCGGGGCCCGCTCCGCCTGTGGGGAGCGATACCATCCTGGCTGCACCCAACATCTGCCCCGGTAAGAAACCCTGCAGTGGCCCGGCGATGAGTAGGTTAAAAACACCTGCCCTGTGGGGCACTACATAGGTATTCCAGCACCTCTACATATGCCTAGTCTAAAAGTTACTGAGGAAGCCGCAGCTATCCTGAGCCCCCCTAGTCTTTTTCTGTCTTGCCCCGGCAGACGCGGGCTCAGTCTCCACTCCAGTATTGAGCAGGTTCTTGTGTCTGGACGTTGAACGTGCTCCGCTTTGAATTAGCATCTCTATGGTAATACTTTCCGAATCATATGGTCTGACTTGTGAGCGCCGGGTAGCTCACTGCCTAAGGGAGGTGAAAGACCCTTTGGCATATGCCTGTGGGCGAGGACAGATGGACGGCAGGGATAGTGTTTTAATCTCTTAAAAAAAAGGACTGAAAAAGGTAGAAAAATCCTTTATAGCTGCGAGCGTTTAACACTGACACTTTCCATTCTGTGCAGGTAGCGGAGATTATGGCTTCATGAAGACTGGACTGATGAAAGGAACATTTACCGAAAATACTTTATAGAAAAAGAACAGCGCATGCCTCCTAAATAGTGGTTTAATACAAAAGCAACAAGAAGTAACTTGCATAACCTGAATGTTACTTAAAGGGAGTATCCATTTTGGACACCCCATTGCATAAGAACGGGATATTGGCGTAAATGCTGCTGTGATCTCCTGTCGTCAGTTTGTTATTACTGGAAAAACGAATGTCCACTCCATCAAATAAATCAGAGAGTGGCAGCCTCGATATTACACTCAGATGTACTAGCAGAGGTCTTAAAGCGCACCAATCAGCAGGATTTTCCTATATAACCAAAAGCCAGTGCTGTACTGGCACTATCATGTGGATTCTATACATACTTGTAGTGGTCAGCTAGGATGAATATGTCGCGGGCGGAGGAGGGGACGCTGCGCTCTCCCACTGCTCGGGTCCGGCTGCCGCTGCTGCTGCGGCCGCTGCTGCTCGGTGGCTCGAGCGATGGGCCGGATCCCGGGGACTCGACCGGCGCTCCTCGCCCGTGAGTGAAAAGGGGATTGGTTTTGGGGATTTATTGTCCGTGACGCCACCCACGGTTGTGGTGATTGTGTGGACACCACCGCTGCTCTGTATGGGGATCCCGGGAGCGGTGACAGGGAGCAGCAGAGTTGTTAGTTCTCCCCTCCGTGGGTAGGGGTTGGTTGTCCCGGGGCCCAGTGATGGGGTGGAGGATGAGGGATGGCAGGCAAGGTGCGGGGCCTGGTGAGGTGAAGGGTCGCGGTGGCAGCGCTGTGCCGCACGGCACGGTGGTACTCACTCAGCCTGAGACGATGACACAGTTCTCGGTAAAACACACGGCTGGAAAGACGGTTCCCACGGACGGCTGCTGTTGCTTCTCCCCGGTAGTTAACGGTGACTGTCTCTTTCCCTGCACCTTGTGTAATGTTGGTAGCGATGGGTTCCCACCGGTTACCCGCTCCCCGACTTGGATATGGGCCGGAGGAGCCCCTCTTTGCCCGCAGGTGCTGGCCCTGAGAAACTGGTGCCTTGGCGGTGGCGGAGTCTCTCTCCTACGGTTGGACGGTTGCCTTCAATCGGGACTTGGTTGTTTGGAGACCCGGAGGTCCCCTTCACTGACGGATTTGGCAAATTCACGGCGACTCCTAGCCTTGCCGGGATCCGAAAGGCCCCTGCCAATGGTGCTGGCTTCTCCTTGTGTACCGGTTCGGTACCGCCGGGCCACCACCCATCCGCGGTCCTCACGGTAACTCCGATAGGCCACTCTTGCAGACGGTTACCGCCGTCTGCTAACCTTGCTGTCTCCGTCCGGGGCACACACCCGGACCAACTTCAGGCTCTTAAGCTGTCACTTTCCTCTTTTCACTTCCACCTCCAAACTCTGTCTCTCCTCTCACTTCCCTCACTTCACTCTAACTGCCTGTGTTTTCCTTCCTCCAGGACTGTGAACTCCTTGGTGGGTGGAGACCAACCGCCTGGCTCCACCCCCTGGTGTGGACATCAGCCCCTGGGGAAGGCAACAAGGATTTCTGGTCTAGCTTTGATGTGCCTAACCGGGGTGTAGGGTGTGGTGATGTCATTACCTGTGACCCCTGGCTTGCCCAGGGCGTCACAAATAAGTATTGAAACACAAGCAAGTAAAGTTTGTAAAATGAGCAGCTTTTTGATTGGCAGCAGCTGCCGATCAGCTGATAGCTGGAGTGGGTATTCATAGTTATCCACGCCCCCCCTGCCTGTCCATCCTCCCCTATCTGTTATTTATGCTAATTCTATTATAGAATCCTTTTACTAAGCGGCTAGAAGGACCTTTGCTGATGTCATACCCATGTGACCAGAAGGGACGGTGCCTCAGCCAACATAGCTGATACCAGGAAGCAACATTATTTTTTTGTTGGCTGAGGCCCCTCCCCCTCTGGTCACATGGGTATGACATCAGCAAAGGTCCTTCTAGCCACTTAGTAAAACGCTTCTATAGTAGAATTAGCATAAATAACAGATAGGAGGAAGACGGACCGACAGGGGGCAGGAATCACCATGAATACAAATCCCGGCTATTAGCTGATATGCAGCTGCTGCCAATCAAAAGGCTGCTGATTTTACAAACTTTACTTGTTTGTGATTTGGAACCTATACATCCAAGGTGACAAATAAAGGTATGTATAGAATCAGCATGATAGTGCCAGAATAGCATTGACTTTAGCTTAGTTAGGAAAATCCTGGTGATTGGTGCGCTTTAAAGGGGTTCTGGGAACAGACCCACATCTCTCTATGTGTTGTGCCTGGTATTGTAAATAGACGTCATTGAACCGAATGAGATGACATGTGAGCCCCGTGACCAATCAGAGCTGGTTTCCGTCTCGCCACCTTCATACAGTAAAATGAATGAACAGAAAGTGAGTAGCAGCCACAGCACTCAATTCCTCTTACTTTAAGGGGTTGTCCACTACTACGCTGACAAAACATCACACTGCACTCAGATGTCATCCGACTGCAGTGCGATGCACGGCAAGACAGGCTGCAGAGAAGAGGGAGAAAGTGCTCCATCCCTCTCCTCCGCTGCTGTGATCCGATCGCAAGATCAGATCACAGTCGCATGACCCTCGGCTCCCGCCTACAGCTCTCGCATCAGAAGCTATGTGAAAGTGGAACCGAGGCCTAAAAGGGGTTGTCCACTACTAGGACAACCCCTTCTGATTCCATATTTCACCCAGATAAAATAAAAAAGCCTATACTCACCTCCCATATTGGCACGGTTCTAGCGGTGTCTGGTGCTCCTGCTCCCGGGACTCACTTGATGATGTAACGTCACATCAGCCCTGCATCCAATCAGTGCAGAATTCTCTCTCGCCGTCTTCGGACCAAATGAGCAATCAACAGGAAGTGAGGGTCAGCTGCAGCACTCACTTCCTGTTGATTAACTTGTTTGGTCCCAAGGCGGGGAGAAGGAAGCTGGCACTGATGGGACGTGGGACTCGCGTGACTTCGCGTGATGTCACAACCCCATGTGAGTCCTGGGAATGCGAACCACTGCACCACTGGAATGATGTCGGTACGGCAGGTGAGTATTGGCTTTTTTATTTTACATGGGAGAAAAATGTGGAATCAGAAGGGGTTGTCCTAGTAGTGAACAACTCCTTTAAGTCACGACTGACTAAGGGCTGAAACGC